>NC_142798.1:53502429-53689085 GCF_049724085.1 Artemia sp. Qi Xiang Cuo | reverse complement strand
TTTTCTTATACAATCTTGACTATAGTTTCAAAACATGTTTGGCCACTTTATAAGTATAAAAGGTTTAATCGCTTTTTACAATGTGCACGTCAAACTATAGTGTATATTCTTATACATGCTAGAGATAAGACAAATTACGCAATCACTCGTGAAATCAGCATATAGGTTACTACTTCCGTGATCTTTCTTCTGACAAGAAATACAAAACTCCGCATTTTTGCAGATAGAAGTTTGAAACTTCTATAGTACGGTTGTCTTATACGCTGAAATTGATGGTGTGATTTTCATTAAAGTTCTATGACTTTTAGGGGTGTTTCCCCTTTTTCCAAAAATAAGGCAAATTTTCTCAGGCGCGTAACTTTTGATATGAAAGACTAAAATTGGTGAAACTTATGTATTTGAAATCAGCATAAAAATTGGATTCTTTTGATGTATCTATTGGTATCAAAATTTCGTTTTTTGCAGTTTCGATTACTATTGAGCCGGGTCGCTCCTTACCACAAACTGTTTGATAATATTTGAGTCAAGAGTGCTTCATCTGAATCAGAGCTGTGAATCAGAAAGGGTTGAGTTGAATTATAGGGGATAGTTCCAAGGGGGCTGAGTGCAATGGGAGTATGATATGTGAGAATGAGTTGCATAAGGATTGACTTAAACGGGGTTGAGTTATATGGGGGTTGAGAAGCCTGGGGCTGAACTGAAAGCGCGTAGTCTTAAATAGTGTTTAGTTGAGTGGATTTGAATTGAAGGCGGGTTGACTTGAGCGGGGGATGAATTGAATGGAGGTTGGGTTGCATGGGGGTCGAGTTGAATAAGGTTGAATTGAATTAGGTTTAGTTGAGTGAGATGGAATTGCATAGGTTTGATTTGATGGAGATGATTTACATGGGTTTAAACTGGATGGGATTGAGTTGCGTCGGGGTGACGGGATGTGGGTTGAATTAAATGGGGTGGAATTGAACGAGATTTATTTGAATGGGGTTGAGTCAAGGGATGTTGACTGCATGGCTTTGTTTTGAATCGGGTTGAGTTACATGGTTTAAATTGGATAGGGTTGAGTTGCGTCGGCTTATCCACAAAGCTCTTCAAATACTGTTAAATCGATTGACTCTCTCAGAATTTTCGATCAAGAGCGATTTGGTTCTCTTTGGGCTGAGCCAAATGGTAGTTTGTTGCCACAAAATGGCTGAAAACGCCGTTTTCCCAACAAATTAACACGCACCCGTTGTCTCTCGTCTAGGGGGAAAAAATCTGTCGTTTTGTTGATAGGATCTTGAAAATTTGGTAATCAGGTCTTCTGGTATGCAGAATTTGATGGTTAATGTTTTTCATCAAGATCACTTGTCCTTTTGGGGTTGTTTTCCCCTTTCTCCAAAATCAGGCACAATTTTCTCAGGTTTGTATCTTTTGATTGGTACCTTTAGGCTTAAAGAATATTATATATTTGAATAAGCATAAAAAGCCAACTCTTTTGATGTAATAACTGTTCTTGAAACATCCCTTTATCCATTTTTCGAGTTTTAGCAACTCTTAGCTTGAGTCGCTCTCTACTTACGTTTCGTTACCACGAAGTGTTTGTTTGGTATTCGGAGGATTTTAGGATTATTTTGTTCAGTTTTATTTTAGGTTTTTCAAAAGATATTTTGGGGGATGCACCTCAGCTGACTTTGACGACTAATTTCAAATGAAAAAGTTTATCATTGAATGGCAGTAAAAAGGTGAGCATGTTATATCTTGTTGAAATGCGGATCGCAGTGAAAATGTATCCAAAACTCAGCAAATGCGTTATTTTAGGCCTAATGGCTAATTGACAGAAAGACAGGGAGAAAGGTGGACGTATTCTTAAATTTTAAATTGAACATTGACAGTGCATAGTGTCTTGCATACTTTAGGGGTTGTGCCCTCCTGCTCCCTTTGCCACCTTATAACCACGATCGGGCTTGAAAGCATGAAATATACAAAATTATGTTTCCAAAGGAATAACTTGAAGGCTCTCTTAATCATGAAGGAGGGTTACTACTCCCTACCTTGGCTCCCGCTTTTTACATTCAAGTCTAATATTTGTGAAAACGATTCGAGAATGATAGTCGTTCCTGAAAAACAATACACCCCTCGAATATTTATTAATAGGTTAGGTCATCATTTCCATGGTTTTAAACGCGAAATTTTCGAACAAACCTGTTTTACAGGGATGTTCCTCACAAATACCAGTAGGGGATTATGCCCTCTGGGAACAAAAGACATTAGACAAATTACGCGAGAAGTAAACGAGACAAGCTGCGTTTAAAATCAGGGAGAATATAGCTCCTGGTAGGACTCCATCCCCCCCTCACCCAAGAAACATCCCGGCGGCACTCGTGTTGCACTACCCCCACTTTCCCATCTCTGTGGTAGGTGTGTAATTGTAATTGTTTAAACTACATAGAAAAAATTATAACAATGGAAGGGATGCTATCACTTCCCGCCTCCAGCACCAATATTAGAGGCGTAGACCAAAAATTTTCCCGAGAATCACGAGCGATTAGAGATCAATTTCTACTTTGAATGTGCCAGCCTATTGCGAATGGCATTACTATCTCTGAAAATGAAAAGCTCAATATACACGTTTTGAAAAATTTAATTCGATATGCTATTTCAGAAGTTTCACTTGATCATTTTTCAGCTTTGGGCTATTTTAGTTTTGGGCTAAAATAGAAATTTTACGTAACAACATGGCAGATAATACTACTTTGTTTCGGCCTAAACTTTTATGGTAATTAAAAAGGTCAGTAGAACATCACATTTTCTTCTGATAATCTAGAATCATTGATTCGAAATGATCACCTCTGGACAGGGTTGCCGCCAGACCAAAAAATTCTGTAACGTCCAAGCTCTTAAAAAACGTAACTTTTGATAGGAAAGTCTCTTTTCAAGGCAGGGGGCCTTTATTTCATACCAAGAGTGGCACTTAAAGGGGGGATTACCTGTATAGTTTGAAAAATATATTTTTATGCAATCTCATTAAAAAGCCTCCCTCCAAATTTTAAAAATACCTTTTTTGTATTTTAATTGAAAAATTTGAAAATTACCGGCCTCCACCTTTCTAGATATTAATGAATTGGAACTGTTTTTGATTTTGCAGCATAAAAAATCGAGTTGATTCTGGCAATTTTGCCTTTTTTTTGTCGAGCAATTTTGAATGACACTGCTTTTTCGTAATATAAATGAAAATAAACTATTAAATTGATCTCCTTTCACCTTAAAAAAACCAAAATTCTCGAGACAGTGAAGGAATGAAACAAATCACGAGTAGATTATGCACAGTGTGCATTTACTTAAGTTCTGATAAGGTTTGCCTTAGCTTGTTTTCAATTTGCCGTTGATTTGGATGTAATCTACGATACTTAGAAGAAAAAGACTAGCAAAGATTATATTTTTATAAGCAAAATATAGCTAAACAACTCAAAGAGATAATCGTTTAGGACTAAATTTGAAACTTACTTTTTGTCTAGATCTAAGACACAACATATTAGATACTTATACAGCGAAGCAAACATAATCAATTTGGGAGCACGGTTAACTTGGGAGTATACTTATTTTTACTCTCTTGCTTTCCTTACAAGAGTATCCGGGATTTTCCTAGAACTTGGGTATGGAATTGCTCTTCTGACATGCCTAAGATCAGTAACAATTTTCGGATCGAATCTATTGCGTAGTGGGGTCTTTATTAACTCAGAAACCTGACACTCAGAAAACTCACACTCTCCTCCAGCACTGGAATAGGGTATACACGTCAATGTAAGCATAAAAATAAGAAATATTGTAAGGAAGGATTGTCAGCTTCAATTTTAAGTTGGCAACACACTTCAAAATTTTACTAAAGACAGATTAACATCTAAATCTGCCTCACTTATTATAAAAGGAAGACGTCTCCACTCTGTGTTTAGCGTCTCAAGATCGATATGAGGGACCTCAGAGGGGGAGGGGATTATAATGTCAAAAAAGTGGTCATGATACTTGGTAAAAGCGTAGCATAAAATCGAGAATTCCGACTCAACTAATCCACCCCCTCCTCAATGCTAGGGCATAGCCTTTGTTATAAGTTTTGTTTACAACCTGATATTATGTCCATCCAATCGGAAGGGGGGTGGGTTTGGATACATATATCATCTTACAATCACATAAATAAATTATAAAGAATATAGCTTCTATTATTATTTACCTATTTTTTTATTATAAATTTTTCTTCCTGACTTCAGCTTGCTTCTTCTTCATATAATTTCAGTATGACTGTTGACCAAAGTATAAATATATACGAATATTCGTCTATATATTTAAACTGTGTTATAGTGCTCGTATATATATACATATATATATATATATATATATATATATATATATATATATATATATATATATATATATATATATATATATATATATATATATATATATATATATATATATATATATATATATATATATATATATATATATATATATATATATATATATATATATATATATATATATATATAAATATATAAATATATATATACGAGCACTATAACACAGTTTAAATATATAGACAGAATATTCATATATATTATATACTGTGGTATAACAAACAGACTTTACACTATCTTGTCAATAGTGACCATACTTCCATAAGTTAGAATTTGAATCTTGTTCAATACAACAACACATATATATATATATATATATATATATATATATATATATATATATATATATATATATATATATATATATAATATATATATATATATATATATATATATATATATATATATATATATATATATATATATATATATATATATATATATATATATATATATATATATATATATATATATATATATATATATATATATATATATATATATATATATATATATATATATATATATATATATATATATATATATAATATATATATATATATATATATAAACGCGCATCCGCGACCATTCCTCTCGAAAGGAGAAAATACATATTTTCACATTTTTGTAGATAAGGGCTTGCAAGTTCACAAATAATAAACTTGAATGTGAAAAAGAGGGAAATGATGTGGGATTAGTAACCCACTTTCACAATTAAGAAAGCCTTTGGTGGAACACATCGTAGTAACAAACTGTAGGTAAACAACAACCCTTGTCGATAAAAACCGAAATTATAAAAAAGTCTCGATTATAAAATATGCAACAACAGAATTAATCATTCATATCAATTCTGAAATGTACTAATCTGGAGTTACACATTAAAACCTTCTAGCGCGCGAAAATTTGCATAATTTTAGCACCATGATATAAGTTTCCCCAAAAAGGGGTGCCATCTTGGTTGGGGAGTTGATTGGGGAGTGGATAATACTTAATTTTCAAAGGTAAATGCACTAAATAAGCTCTTTTCTCGAAGTATCTCTGTGCATAAGTTAAATCTTGATTTAAAGAGTCAGATTTGAGGGATGGTAGTCCGCCCAATCATAGTTTAATCCTGGGTATGCGACGAATAACGAACAGAAATTAAACAAAAAGAGCAAGTTTTCTCAAATGAAAGTGAACAACCACATTAAACTCAAAAGAAACAGAAACGACCCCGTATATTGGGACAGCCCCAAGGAGGAGCTGTCCCCTCCTTGATCTCTCATTTTTTAACCAAAAGCTTGGTTTTGTGTCCCAATTCTTTAAGAATATCTGTTTAAACCAAAGGTCTGTTGAATTGAATTAAGAAGTGTTTTTAAAGGACTATAAAACTTAAGCATAAAGAGCGGGGGTTGAGAAAGGGGTAGCCATCTGATTAGCGGAATAATTGATGTTCGTTTAAATCTTATACATTTGAGAAAACTTGTCTTTTTTATTTATCGTATACAAAGTCTACTTTTGTTCGAACATTAGTTCTTATAGGCTATATGAAATGAGCAACTCTAAATTCTTTGAATATCCTGATTAAAATGACTGCCTGAAATTTTTGGCGCAAGTTTAAAATTTCAGGGACATTATTGTGGGGGAGGGCTCCAATGACCCAATTTTTTACTTCGGGAGATGGACATTATTTTTGAGTAGCACGAAAGGGTATAAACAACATTTTTTCCCATCTTCTTCCAACCGTCCGACAGGCTTTGCTTCTAGTTCAAATTTTATCCCCTCCCCCACACACACGCAAATTAGGGGTATTACAGCACCCAATATTAAATCGATATTTTACATTTACTGCGCAACGACACAATTTCAATAGCCTAAGCCTGTCATTTACTTATACAAATAATTATAAAATGCCACTCAAGATATTGCAAAGAAACCACGGATTAAAGGAATCTTCCATTTAAGAATCTGAGTTTATCCAAAATTAAAGGTTTGAAGAAAAAACAAATATTTAAAAAATGGTAAATTTTTGTTATTCATATTATTGACTTACGAACAAAGTAAACATACCACTCGATGCCTTTTTTTATGCTCTTTCCAAATACCCAAATATAATAATCATTTTTGTCGGGAATGAATTTTACCCCCACCCCTGTATATACCAATTCAGGGTATATATTTGCACATTGGGAGGGGGGGGTAAATTTTATTTCTGATGTAAATGAGAGGTAAGTTTAAACTCCCCCCACCCCCTAATGTGCAAATATATACCCTGAATTGGTACAAAATTATCACTAAAAATCGTAGGCTTCAGGAAAATTATATTTGTATTTTCGAATTAAAATTAGGGGTGAATTTTCGGCCATAGGCTACATAGATTTTTTTTTAATTTTAATTTAAGAAAAAAATCTAGGTAAAATTCTACTTTAGCTGCTTTTGACTATTTTGGAAAGGAGTTAGGTTAGGAAAATGAAAGTTTAAGGGATGATTCTACAGGCTAAAGTATGTCATGGGAAGGTATTTTGAAGTACATATCTCTACTCCTTCTCCCTCTAGAGGGTTCTGACCTTTGATGACCTTTAAAAATATGTGTGTTATAAAAGTGAAACCTTGCAAAATAGATCTGATGCTTAAATGAAGTACAACAAAATTGTTTTCAGCTTCACAACTTTGCTCAATCCCAATTTATAAGGTTTTAAAGATATGCAAACTCATTTCCAAAATTTTGAAAAAAAACATATATTGCTTAAAATTCTACTCAAATAAAAGGAATTGCATTTTTTAGAACTAAAGCCAGAGAAAAAGAAACTGATAACTGTAAATAAAGGTAAAATGTTGTTTTGTCAAAATTTCAATAGGTAGCCTAGGCTATAGACCTGTTATGAAGGCAAATTTCAGGACCCTCTAGAGAGAGAAGGAGTGAAGGTAGGAACTTCAAAATGCCTTCCCAGGACATAGGCTACTTTAACCTATAGACCCATCCCTGAAAGTTTTATTTTCCTAACCTAACCCCTTTCCAAGATAGCCAAAAGTAGCTTAAGTAGAATTTTACCAAAATCTATGCTACTCCTTCCTGGTTCCGGTCCACGATTCTTCATAGCCTGTTAAGCTAGGCCACATCTATTCTATGCCTCTGTCCTAGCTAAATGAAGTTTTTTATTCAGTTAGTAAACGAACACCCGATGTTTTGTATCAAAATCACTCTGGCCTGTCACAAAGAACTTACCTCTTTATACACTTTGTTTCAAATGTCAAATTTATACTTTATCTATCAATCATAAACTTATAATACATAAACTATCAATCGCATCGAAGTCTCTTTATCAACTGAACTTAAAAAAGTCCATACCATACTCCCTTCGCAATAAACAAGCAAGTTGTTACGTTTAACAGGATGACAACTGGGTTTAACTCAAGATTTAGCGAAATGCGAGTATCCAGAGAATTATATTTAATGGAATGATGACTCTAAAGAGTTTTAAATGGGAGTATTTTAATAACAACCTCACAATCCTCAGGGCAAGGGTACAAGTTATAATAGTTGCCTTTTATTGACATATAGGGTTTTTAAAGAAGGAATGGTCACATAAAATTCGGAGGGGCTCATTGGATTGGAAATCAGAAGCTCTAGTAACCATTTTAAGAGTCAAAGTGATCGATGGGCGACTAGCCCCCCCCCCCACACACACTCTTTACCCCAAATGCTTCCGCGCGAAATATTAAGGTAGCCAGCCATTTTGTTCAAAATAGTCTAAAGATCATGTAGCAAGGCCTTCGGGCTTGAAACAACCCCTTCGAGCCTAGGGGCAAGCAAGGCCGTACCCAGGATTTTTTTCGAAGTGGTTTTTACTCAGATGTTTTCGAGGGGGGAGGGGTTATACGAAAAACCTAAAAAAATGCATACAAAATTTGTTTATTTCCGTTTTTGTTAAGTTTTTACGATTCAGACAAGAATTTTGGGGGGAGGTCAAACCAGCCCCCCTCTGGTTACGTCCTTGGGGGCAAGGGTTGTAAGTTATACCTTGGGCGTACGGACGGGGTGGCAGTGGGGGTGGGGCAGCCTCCCCCCTATAACTTCAAATTTACGCTAGATATGGTTGAAAAGGCTGTTGAAAAAGGTTGATGGTTAAAAAAGCAGTCGATAAAAGGTAGATGTTTGAAAAAGCTGGAAATAAACAGCTGGAATGACAGAATAAAAGTCAAACAATCATCCATATGCAATTATCCATAATGTCTTGGAAAAATTTATCGGTACTTTCACATTATCCGGGCCTCTCGAAAAAGTCAAGTTTGGTTAATGCTAATGAAATAAAATGAAATAGGATGAATATGTAATAGTTTAGAAACAAATTTGGGCTATATATCTGCACATTTGGGGTGGGGAGTAAAGCATTGCATATATTAGATACGTAACCTAACCTAACCTAGGTACCTTTCCTCCCCTCCCCCCCTAAAACCCAAAAGCCCCCGGTTAATATCTTATGCGCAATGCAAACCACGCTATCATTGCCATGTCTACAGCGGTCATCATGTCAAAAACGGGTTTTATAATTGTCTTCTCTATAGTGATTAAGCCGAGAGGCCCGGATAATGCAAAAGTACCGATTTATCTCTAATCCCAGAAGATTAATTAATGCTGAAGCTTATTGATGATTTATGATTTATGGTGATTACTTCTTAATAAAGATTTCATAGGTATGACAGAACCTGCTGGCAATGTAAGGTTTTGGGAACTGCCAATATAACTTCAGCCCCCCCTTCATCACAGAATCGGTTGCCCCCCCCCGCTAGAGAAGAAGCTACGTACGTCCATGAGCTATGCCCTGGGAGCATTTAAGGTTTTTTTATGGAATGGGTGGTCATATAAACTTCAGATGGGGCTCATTTGATTGGAAATTGGAAGTTATAGTGACCTTTCTAAGTGTCAAAAGTGATCGAAGAGCACCGCACCCCCTTTCTGACGTCTTCTTTTCCCCAAATGCCCCCAATAGAAATTTTGAGATAGTCAATTCTGTTCAAAATAGTCCAAAGATCCTGTAACAAGGCCTTCGGGGTTGAAACAACCCCTTCAGAGCCTGAGGGCAAGGGTTGTAAGTTATGCCCCGGGGGTATTTAAGGTTGTATGGAAGGGGTGGTCGTATAAACTTTAGAGGGGGTTCATGTAATTGGAAATTGAAAGTTGTAGTTCCCTTTTAAGAGTCAAAACTAATGAAGGGCAACACGCCTCCCCCACCCCTCTGACGCTCTCTTTTCCCCAAACGCATCTGATCGAAATAGTGAGATAGCCATTTTGTTCAAAATAGTCCAAACTACATATAACAAGGCCCCCCGGGCATGGGCTGCCCAGATGAGGGGGGGGGGTAGAGGGGCTCCAGCATCCCCCCTGGCGGAATGATGCTGCCTTTTATTTTATATTTTTGTTTTGAGATTTATATTATGAAGCATTGGAATTGCCGATTAGACCAGGTAAGCCGCCCCTAAAATTCAGCTTATAAGCGCCCATGCTCCAGGGTTGACACAACCCACCAGAGCTCCGGGACAAGGGTTGTAAGTTATGCCCTGGAGTATATAAAGTTTCTATGGAAGGGGTGGTCGTTGTTAAGGGGAGTGTTGAATTCAAGCAAAACGCGTTATGTGTATACGGATTGTCAGAAAGGCGTAACTCAGGAATGAATGAATATATCAATTAGGAACTTTCAGGAAACGGTAAAGGAGATGATAAATTGACCAAAAAGGCAATATTTGCGAACTACTACTACTGCTATAATTAACACCACTACTACTGCTACCACTACTAATTGTACTACTACTACCACCACACTACTACATTTACAATATTGAGGAGAAATTTGAACTGAACCAAGACATTATGCGCATGCGCATCGGCGTAAGTAGCTTCTTCTATAGGGGGGAGGAGAGGCAGCCAATTATGTGATTAAGGGCAGGGGACTGAAGTTATATTGGCAGTTCACAAAACCTTATATTACCAGCAATTTCTATCATACCTATTAAATCTTTATTAATAAGTAATCAGCAAAAATCACAAATCATCAATAAGCTTCAGCATTAATCAATATTCTTGGATTAGAGCAAAATCTTTCCAAGACATTATGGATAATTGCATCTTGTTTGAACTTTTAATCTGTCATTCAAGCTGTTTATTTCCAGCTTTTTCAACCATCTACCTTTTATCAAGTCCCTTTTGAGCCATCTACCTTTTCTCAATTGCTTTTTCAACCATCTGCTTTTTCAGCCAAATCTAGTGTAAATTTGAAGTTCTAGGTGGACAGCTGCCCTCCTCTCCCCCCTTTCGTAGGCCCATGCGCATGCACATTGTCAAAACAATGTATCTCAAAGAATGGATTAGGATAGTAAATTGGTACTGTTATTTATTTAGTTGGGAAGGCTTAAAGGGAAAGATCACCTGACCAAATGGCAATATGTGAACGCTACTACTAATATTGCTACCAATAGTCCACTACTACATTTACTACTACTACTACTAATATCACTTCAATTACCACTTCAATAAGGGAATTTCAATTTTAAGGGAATTTCAGGGGGGAAGGTTAACTGAATCACAACACGCCGTCTGTATGTTGATTGTCAAAAGAGAGAATCAGCAATATCTTACGAACAGTTTTGTCAAATATAAACAGACTATGTCAATATAAAACGAACAAAAATTAATTAAAAAAAACTTTTTCCGCAAAATATGTTTTTCAAAAAAAGTAAAGAACTCCATTAAACCAAAAATGGACAAAAATAGAATCAAATAATCTACCAAGCATACAGCTACCACAAATCATTATCAATAAATAAATGAACTAGATAAATTATTTATTAAATAAATAACAGAGTCAACCTCAAAACAAGCAGAAATTAATATGAGTAGGGTTCTAAAACCTGTTGGCTTTCTAAAAGCCAGAATATAATCTGTACTTTACTGAAAAACATTCTTTTAAATGTTTTCATTTTTATAACTTTAAGAAATAAAAAATCCATTAAGATTGTAAGGAATAAATATCAGCATATGTATATTAAACTGACAATGCACATTTTTTTTCAATAAAGTCTTTTGAATTTTTTTAGTAAAATACAAATTATATTCTGGCTTTTAGAAACCATAGGGTTTTAGAACCCTACTCATAATAATTTCTGCTCGTTTTGAGTTTGACTCTGTTATTTATTTTAATTTTTGTTTGTTTTGGGTTTCATGTATTTATTGATTCTGGTTGGTGGTAGTTTTTTACTTGGTAGGTTATTTGATTCTATTTTTGTTCATTTTTGGTTTAATAGAGTTCTTTACCTTTTCTTGAAAAACTTATTTTGTGGAAGAAATTTTTTAATTGATTTCGAAAAATAACAAAGTTTTATGGAGAAAAGTAAAGCTATATTAAAACAAAATACGAGCAGAAATAAAGTCATAAAATAATCAAAGACAGCTATTGGTAAAAAAAACTGTAATAAGGAGCAACACGGCCCAATATCAATTGAAACTCTAAAAGAAACGGAATTTTTATAGCAATAGACGTGAAGAAAATAATCTTTTAAGCTGATTCCAAGTATATAAAATTCAAACCCAGTTTAATATTACCCAACAAAAGTTACCGGTCTGAGAAAATTTATCTAATTTTTGAAAAAGGGGGGGGAAACAACCCCAAAATTACAAGTATCTAATGTGAAATATATCAGATTCAGCGTATGAGAAAACGCAAAAGAAGAGGTTTCAAGCTCCCATCTGCAAAAATATGGAATTTTGTACTTTCTGAAAGAAGGAAGATCAAATATCCTTTTTTTAAGGTATCCCCCAGGGGTGATTGCATCAAACCAATATTCCTAAAGGATCGAGAAAGGGCTCATTGGATTTGAAATTGAAAGTTCTAGTGCCCATTTTAAATGACCAAAAAGATCGGAGGGCAACAAGCTCCCTTCCCAAGCTCCTTTTTCCCAGAAGTCACACGATCAAAATTTCGAGATAACAATTTTGTTCAACATAGTTGAAAGGTCCAATAATTCTAGGGATGAAACGACCCCCCTCCACACACACACCCCTAAGGAAAGGGAAAGAAGTTATGAAATTTGCCCATTGTTTACATATAGTATTGTTATTGGGAGGTATACAGACATTGTTCGGGGAGGGACATCTCCTGCAGGGGGGGATTTTCCACAGCAAAAATTATTTGTGGAGAAGGAATTTTTTGGGGGGATTTTTTTTCCAAGGGACATTCACATGGTGGGAAGAAGGATTCTCCATGGAGAGGAGACAGATTTCACGTTTTTATTTGAAAAACTGTTTGAAATTAAGCAAAAAAAAAAAAAAAAAAAAAAAAAAAAAAAAAAAACACCAAGTTTTTTTCCAACTGAATGAAAAGAAAAACATTAAAATTTAAAACAAACAGAAATTATTCCATATTTGATGGAGGCTTCCCCCCTTCTCAATACCTCACTCTTTACGCTGAAGCTTGGCTTTTTGTCCCATTTCTTTACAAACGATTTCTGAAAAACCAAGGGGTCGTTTAATTAGAATATGAAACTTTTTTAAAGCACTAAAAAACTTTATCGTGAAGAGAGAGGAATTGAGGAGGAGGTAAATACCCTCATAAATGGAATAATTTCTGTTTGTTTTAAGTTTAAATGTTGCTCTTTAATTTCAGTTGAAAATACTTGTATTTTTATCTAATTTAACCTTAGACCGAACAGAAATTACCGTCAATCAATAAATGAACCCAGAATGAACGGAAACCAAGCGAACGAACAGAAATGGGTGTCTCATTAGGTGAAAACTTTTGGAGATCGTTCTCTAGGACAAGAAAATTGTACCTCAAAGGCTTCCCAACGGAATACTCTGAAAAAGAGACGCATGACCAAGTAAATAAAAAACACTAAGTGCACCTATTTTTTCAAATTATTTAAACTGTTTCGGGAATGGCTTGAGAGACCGAGTTGAAAAACGTTGAGGGAGTATCGGAAAGAGAGAAGGGCAGGCTGAGTAAAGTTCAAATCCTGTCTTGGTAATGGGGGAGAGGCAAATCAGGAGACATCTTGTGTGTCCATTAGATCGAAGTACCATACCTGCAGTATTTTGGTGACGGCTTTGGGGATAAAATCAAAACTTTCAGTTAGGGGCTAATAGCCACTAGGTCAGGTAGATGAACAGGCTAAAAAAACTTTTTTCTCTGATCCAATATATAAGCTTCTGGCAAGTAGAGGTCGATATTGAAATCCGACTAGTACAAGACCACACGCCCATTTCTAGACCAATCAGAGTTGTTTCTAAGCCTAATACATACTAACCGGAGTGACGTCAGACCTGTACTTCCAGGAATTTTTAGCTTAGATTTGCATAATCGACAATGATGAAAATCTGACGGGGAATTCTAATGTATCATGAGGGGAATTAAGAAACTAAAGGTCTTCTCTACTTTTGTGTAAGAGATAAATTCCTGAATCATTATTTCGACACCTTAATAGTGTAACTAGGACATCTAAGATAATTTTCAGAAATTCAAACGAGATACAATGACATTAAGAGAGATTGAGAAAGTTTGAATATATTTAACACGGGAATAGTTCCATGGGAATTTAGATGTTGCAGTGCATAGTTGTCGAAACAGATTGAGACATTTTAGGGGATTATTTGAGCGAAACAGATTGAGACATTTTAGGTGATTATTTGGGGGAAAAAAATTGACACATATTAGGGGATTATTTGGGCGAATCAGATTGAGAGAGATTGAGAGAGATTAAGAGAGATTGAGAGCAATGCAGAGAATGTTGGCCAAATTTAGTAACTGGATTTTGTGATTTGATGAGTTTGGGCTTATAAATAACGCCTAAAAGGCCTTATTTGTCTCCTCATGTAAATTTGTGGCAACGAGATGACTTCTTTTTTGAATATTCTCGTTTATTTGATTGAAATTGTTTAATAATGATTTAAATAAGGGTACTATTTTCCTCTACTAGGTATAGTTTCGGAGAGTTGTTAAGGATGTTTGGTATAGGTGAATCATATATTATTAAGATATCTTTAGCAAGGAAATATATATTTTAGAGAATAGAGCTCACAGGTCTGAGGCAGCATGTTGGGTGTAAGCTTGCGATTTTTCTGAACTAGGTATAGTTTCAGTGAGTTGTTAAGGAAGTTTGGCATAGGTGAATCCTATATTATTGAGATATCTTTAGCGAGGAAATATGTCTTTTAGAGAATAGAGCTCAAAGGTCCGAGGCAGCATGTTGGGCATAAGGTTACCATTTTTCTCCACTAGGTATAATTTCAGAGACTTGTTAAGGAAGCTTTGTATAGGTGATTCACATATTATTGAGATATCTTTAGAGAGGAAAGATTTATTTTAGAGAACACAGCTCAGAGACCTGAGGCAGCATGTTGGGCATAAGGTTGGAATTTTTCTCCCCTGCTATAATTTTTGGTTTTGGGGGAGGGTAAAAATCTGTGTGTATATTATTACTTTCCGACATGCCTCTCAAGATTTCCCTCTGATTTAAAGTTAAAACATCACATGAAACACTGTAAACGTCATGGATACCAGGCTGTGGAGACGGTAAGCGGAGATAGAGCGATCTTACGTTTTAAGAATTTCCAGAACACTCTCCTACAGAGCAATAAGATCGCTTTGTACTGCGAGGCCCGACTCACAGACGAGTATGATTCGTCAAATCCAAATCATGTTAAAATACAGGAAGCCATAGGGGTCTCTTACGCTCATGCGCAACGAGATTCCAGTAATACCATGCAAGTGCTGGATGTAGTTGAGTCGTTGGGCGGTGAAGACTGCCTGCGCTCGGCATTGGTCAGTCTAATCAAAACAGCGAACGGTGCAATTTCGCGCCTTCGTTAAACAAACTATCCTATGCTCCTATCACCAGATAACAGATTGGCCATTAAAAATCGTAAAATATGTTAGGTTTACAAGGGGAATTTGATGATGGTGTAGGGAAAGGAGGGAGGAGGAAGGTGATCGACCATGATCATTTGTGGCAGGAAATTACATCAGGAAGGAGTAACTTTAGAGGGGTAGCACATCAGTCGTGCAATTTAAAAGTTAGACAGCAGTATTTCGTACCTGTTTTTATACACAATTCCAATTGTGACTTAAAGTTTGTTCTACCGGCGTTGGCCCGCATTGCCAATGGTGGAGTTGTAGATGACGCATGGATAAATGGTTCTTTTTCATATAATATGATACCCAAATCATCGGAGAAGCTACTGCTGCTAGAATTCATGAGGAAAACAGTTGACAAGGGTAACACGTGCCTGAATAAAATCCGTTTTTTACACTCTTTCAGCTTCTTACCCAAATCCTTAAGTCAATTGATTCAGATACAGAAAAGTGACAATTTCGACAGCTTTCCACTCCTTAAACAGCGCTTCCCCGATGATGAAATGTATGATTTATTAACGTGTAAGGGCATATATGCATATGATTATTACAACTCTGCCTCGAGGCTAGATGAGGTGTCAGTACCGCCAATTGAAGCTTTTTACAATTCTCTTACTTAGAGTAAGTGCACCACTAGCGACTATGAATTTGCTAAGAGGGTTTGAGTAAAGGGCAGATGTAAAAATGGGTGGGATTATTGTAAACTATACTTGGCTAGTGACGTACTCACTCTTCTGGATACTGTGAGCAAGAATACGGATAGAATCTATGGGGAATTTGGGTTGGATTTAGGTTATTATTTTTCCACTCCTCATCTGGTGATGGACTTGATACTTTAAATCAGCAAAGGAGAATTAGGTCTGATCGTCGATGTGGATCAGCATCTGTTTGTGGAGAGATCAATGAGGGGTGGGTATGTTTTTCACGGGGACCGTATTATGAAAACTGATCCGACCGGACAGCACACCGATGAAAAGTCAGACGCAGTTTTCTTGGATATGAATTCCCTTTACCCATTGGCAATTTCTCACTACTGTTTTCCATGTGGCAATTATAAATGGCTTAACAATCCATGTGCTTCGAGTTTCCACGACATTGCTAGCGTTGAGGAGAATGGGGCACAGGGATGGTTTTTTGAAATTGACGGTGAAATACCCATGGAAATCCATGACTCGGTAAAAGACTGTTTTTCCATGCATAAATAGACCGGTGGGTAGGGAATCTCTAAGCCCCTAAAATTTATCATTAGTGGAGGATGGGAGTATGCACTGGGTACCTTCAAAACAAAAACTAATTGCCGACCTCAACCCGAAACAGAATATCGTTGTTCATCACGTGCTATTGAAATGGATGGTGTCCAATGGTTTCAAAGTCACAAAGATTCAAAGAGCCCTCCAATTTGATCAAAAGCCTTATATGAAAACGTTTATTGACACCTTTGTCAGTAAGCGTTCACAAGCGAAAACGAAAGTTGAAATAGAAGTCTATAAATTCATTTTGAACTCAGCCTCCGGTAAAATGTGCGAAAGCGTACGAAACAGAAGTCGATGTGACATTGTAACCAGTCCCAAAGATTGTGCTCAAATCATTGCGGATCCAAACTTCACATCGTTCACAATCATAGACTCTGATATGATACTCCTGCGGTACAAAAAAAAAAAGAGTGTTGTAATTAAAAGTATTTAAGGGGGGGGTGTAAAAAATGAAATACCTAAAAAACTCATGTTGTCATTTTATTATAATGTATGCAAGGTACAGTGGCCGATTGAGGGACAAGTTCAAGTTTATTATGGGGACACTGATTCACTCCTGTTAAAAGTTAAAACTGAAAATCTATTGAACGATTTGTAAAATGGCGAGTACATTAGCTCACGAATGAACTAAACCAATTGGGATGAATCCCGCTACCCAGAGCTAGTGAAACGCCAGGCCCCAAATCAATTGTTAATGTTAAAATCTGAAACGGGTAGCGATCTGATATCCAGTGGTTTGTTCCCTTGGCCGAAGGTATACTGTGTGGAAACGCACAACAAGAATATCAAACAAGTTTGCAAGGGGGTACCTACACACTTTGTAAAAAATAATTTCGACATGAGTGTGCATAGGAACTGTGTGGAACTTAGTTTAGTCCCAAGAGCGAAAGTCATGGCGGTTCGCTCCTTACAATTTAAAAACTACACAGTTAGAGCTCAGAAAAGCGCCATGTCGGCCATATCGGACAAAGTCTATGTACTTGAGGATGGTGTGAAGGTAATACCACACGGTCACTATTTAATCTCAGACCAAGTTGAAAGTGTATAGTACAGAAAACAACTCGGTCTACAAAAATTAACTTAAATTCTTTAAAAGTACAAATTGGGTGGGATGGGGTGGTGATGGATGTTTTAAATTCTTTTTTCTCTTTTTTTTATCGCAAACAATTTTCAATGTGTGTGCAAGGCAGAGCAATTTCATCATGAATTCCACTATTTAATGCCCCCCTCCGGCCAGCCGCATCGGGCCCCGTGGCGCTTCCCGGCCCCGGGCGCTTCCTCGCCGCCGCAGCGGCGGCCCTTGGCCTTCAGCCACCGCAGTGGCCGCCCTCGGGGGGATCCCATTTAAAATTTAAAATATTGTAAATAAAAGTGTGATATTATTTTTAGTGTGTGTGTATATTCTAATAAGTGTTGTATTTTTTTATGAATAAATAAAAAAAGTGTATTTATTAAAGTCTTTTTTCTAGTGCTTATGTAAAATAAATGTTGTATTTTTTATTATAAATAAATAAAAAAAGTGTATTTTTTCATGTATTTTTTATTATAAATAAATAAAAAAAGTGTATTTTTTCATGTCTAATGTGCTTTTTTCATGTTCAATGTATTGTTTATAAAGTGCTATTACTTTTATGTATAATACAAGAAATATGATTCTTTATTAATTTTGTTCTTCTCCTTTTTCTCATTATTCTTGAACGGTCTAGTAGTACTAAAATGGAAATTACTTAGTCATTAGACAACTATAGTCTACAGTTAATTGTAGTGTGAACTGTTGAAGGGAACATGTATCAATTTAAAACGCCATTCAGATTGTTTCTGTGTGGGCCATCAATGTCAGGCAAAACGACGCTCTTAACTAAAATAATTAAAAATTGCGATAAAATGTTTGTGACCCCATTTCAAATTTAAAATGTTGTAAATAAAAGTGTGATATTATTTTAAGTGTGTGTGTATATTCTAATAAATGTTGTATTGTTTTATAAATAAATAAAAAAGTGTATTTATTAAGGTGTTTTTTTTCTAGTGCTTACGTAAACTAAGTGTTGTATTTCCTTTTATAAATAAATAAAAAAAAGTGTATTTTTTCATGTTTAATGTGCTTTTTTCATGATCAATGTATTGTTTATAAAGTGCTATTACTTTTATGTATAATAAAAGAAAATATGATTCTTTATTGATTTTGTTCTCCTTCTTCTTTTTCTCATTATTCTTGAACGGGCTAGTAGTACTAAAAGGGAAATTATTTAGTCATTAGACAACTATAGTCTACAGTTAGTTGTAGGTGAACTGTTGAAGGGAACATGTATCAATTTAAAACACCATTCAGATCGTTTCTTTGTGGGCCATCAATATCAGGCAAAACGAAGCTCTTAACTAAAACAATTAAAAATTGCGATAAAATGTTTGTGGAAAAGCCAAAAAAAATCTACTATTGTTACAGTATTTGGCAGGAGTCATACGATAAAATAAAAGCCATTGGTATATCCGGGTTTCAGATACAATTCATACAGAGACTTGATGTTTTCAGCATTATTGAACCAAACTCTTGGCTGATTATTGACGATCTGGCTGAATCTATTGAACAATGGTCCCAGGAAATGCTACAACTCTTCACAGTTCGCTCTCATCATGAACAGATATCCGTCACTCTAGTTCTAAACAATCTATTTCATCAGAGCAAATGTATGTGAATACTTGCATTGAACGGCACCTACTATATCATCTACAGAGTTGTTCGTGATTCTACCTCGCAAATAACTCTCAATAAACAAATATACCCCTGCGCCCCTAAATTTCTACTCTCAGCATACAATCAGGCAACTAATAAACCCTACGGCTATATCATATTGTATCTTAATCAAAATACACCCGAGGATCTGCGTGTAGTCATAGATATTTTTGACAAAAAAATTACAGTATATCTCCCCGTGAACAGTAAAAAGATCTATTAGTTGCCATCCCGACACTGAGGAAACTGCATGAAAATAGACATCTATTTTCCATTCTAAGCACTTCAAAACCCCCCTTAGGAAAGGCATACTCAAACATTGTGTTGACAATGATTTCATTAATCTATATCTGAACTTTGTTTAAATTTGACCGAGGGCAATGTTCAACTGCCAGAAGTAGTTAAGCAACAGGCAAAGCAACATCGTTCCATTGTACGTTCATTGGCCTCTATAAAGAAGGGAAAGAATTTTAAAAGGAAACGTCTTCTTCAGGCGGGCGGTAGCTTTTTGACACTTTTACTGCCGATAATTACTGGACTTGTAAACAGTTTTCTCTACAGAATGAGAAAACCCTATAAATTGACACCAATAGAACTAGCTCTCTCGCCCGTGGAACACTTTGAGGACAATCTGAGTAAATTCACTGACAACGAGAATATTGAGGATGATAAAAACCTGCTTTTACTTCAAGATGCACTTCGCCGAGTGGACAAACATAAGCCCTATCGTGTGAAGACCAGTGGTATTGATCACAAAAAAGAATCATCTCCTCAGGATTCTGCTGCTGCTGGTGCTGGAAAACAGTTAAAGAAGTATTATTTGGATTCATTTGTATTTAAAATTGTAAATATATTGCCGCACTCATATCGTGAACAATGAAAACGACTCCTAACACATCTCATGGAAAGTGGTCAAGATCATATTCAAGTTGATAGCAATGGGAAAGGGATTATAAGTCAGGGCAAGAGCTATAATCTACATGATTTAATCTCTGATATGGTTACAAATCGTAAAGGACTATTATCATTTGACGCTCATCTATACAACTTTCTAAATACATTAAACTTCCCCAAAATCCCTATTAGCAATAGGCAAATTCTAAAACAATTAAATGAATATGCACCATCAATACCATTAAAATATGAACATGAAGAAGAAGAAGAAGATTTTAAATCAATCTTGGAAAATACTAGCACAGCTAGTGGAAACATTGATTTGACAATAAGGAGGATTAGCACACCATTGATAGCTAGACAAAAGCGAAAACGTATCAAGTCAATGTCGCCATCATCCCCATCAGGCACTTAGTGCCTGATGCTAGTCTAGTATACAAAAGGGAAGCGGACGTTACACTAAGTGTTTACGTTCAAAATGGTTGAAGTTCTGAAAGGTGTTTATGAAAATATTGGTGAAGCGGGAAGTTTAAGTTCCCCCACCAGTCTTTCCAAATTCACTCGTGTTAACACTAAAAATGTACAAGACTATCTAAATATTAAATCAAGTTACACTCTGCATAGAAATCATAGGCTTCGTGCTAATTATTATCGAAAAATTAAAGCCTTTTTCTCATTGCAGATAATGCAAGCAGATCTCTTAACTCTAGATGAGATTCAAAGACGTCAAAATACAACGTACAAGTACATTCTACTTGCAATCAGTTTTTATAGTCGTTATGCATATGCAATTCCATTGCGGTCAAAGAGAGACGTTGAAGTTGTTCAGGCTATAGAAAGTATTCTCGAACAGGATTCGTATAAAAAAATTCAAACGGATCATGGTAGTGAATTTGTTAATCCCCATGTTGTAAAAGTACTAGAGGAATATAATACAATGCTCTATCATATTTATAGTCCCATAAAGGCTGCATTGACAGAGCGATTGATAAGAACTATTCGACTTTTAATTTCAAGATATTGTACATTGAAAAATACATCTGTTTTTATTCATGATTTAGATAAAATCATGTTGATTTATAATCGACGACCTCATCAATCACTGTCCAATTCAACCCCAACTGAAGTTCATCATTCTGATCATGATACAATTGACACCTTTCTTAAACAATATTCCAATGAAACGATTGTCAATAAAAAATTCAATGTTGGTGATACGGTTCAAATTAATAGAACAACTAATGTTATTAAAAAGGGTAATTACTTGTGGTCCACAGAACTTTTTAAAGTGGCAAAAATCCTAGACAATAAACCCATAACTTATCGTTTGCGAGATACCAAAGATGAAGAGATTCTCGGCGGCTTTTATGACTATGAACTAGAAAAAGTTAAAAATAATAGTGAAATCTATCAAATTGAAAAGATATTAAAGACTCAACTCGCAGGGGTAAGAAACAGTTACTTGTTCGGTGGCTAGGATACAACTCTGATTTTGATTCTTGGATCAGTGTTGAAGATATTGACAATGCCCAATGATCTCTATGTATCATTTATGACCAACGTTTCTGATCCTCTCTACAATGATTTGAATAAGACAAGTGATTTTTGGACGAAACTCTCCCCCGCCATCAAATTTGACGGTGCGTATGAAGTGGCTCTTGTCGATTGTATTCTCAAAAATACCTATGGCATCCTGAGAAAGGATCGTGTGTATGGTATCAAAGTTATACCATTCGATTGGTCACTCTTTGTCGAGTATGAATGGGTTGAAGTACTTAAATCTAGCGAATATCCACATGTCAAATTGAAATATATTGAATGTGATGGTATGACAGATTTGTGTCGTACTCATATCGTAGGAATGGTACATTCCATTTTAATTATTCAATGGAACACGATAGGATTTACATTACTTCACCTGTTGACACTGAAATAATTCATCTCAATGATAATCTGAGAGACGTTCTTGACTTTAAACAGAATATGATCAACGGGAAAAACGCTGGCACTGTTAACGGGATGGATGAAGTTATTTTTGCTGATTATCCACCTTGTTTCGCCTCGGACTATTGCATATTTCTCTATGCATCCTTTGTGGAAACATCGAGAGTTGGTAATTCAAATGTCCCCCTCCTACGTGTTCTTGAATGGAAAACAACTCATGAACTTGTTCATCACTATAATATAAAGCATCTTCAGTATGTTTCTGTAAACACTTCGTATTTGGAAATCTGTCATTTAACACTAAGAAATGAATTGGGTGATCCTCTAGCAATAACAAAAGGCTTAGCAGTGATTACATGTCATTTTCGACCCATTGTGTGCGACACCACCTCCTAAAATGAACAATAGAAGAATTCCATTTGTCTGTCCCGATATCAATTGCTATGTTGGTGCTCTGAGTCCACGTCAAATAGGCAATGGATTGGACTACTAAAAGGGGCGTACTATAGAATTTGGCTTTGGTCGTGGTAGCCGGTTTATTAAATTTTTTTGCTTTGCGTTACCCCATGCCAGACAATATCTTGTACCTGCTGTATCAGATTTTGCTACCTCGAAACAAAAAGACTTTGGATCGTGTAGAAATTTCAAGGAGAGTGTTATGGAAAATATTAGATCCTCAGAAAGAGTCGTTGGTGAGCAATTAAAATCTCAGAAAAATGGGAAGGGATTGAAAAGGATGCGTGCGGGTCATTAACTCACCAGTCTCCACCCAGGCGGGAAGCGAAGGACATCAACAAGGAGTTTGAGGAATAAAACGACGAAGACCAATAAGAAGAAGAAAAAGAAAAAGATTGTTAGATTAAAGAAGGATTTCTTCTCTTAAGATGACTTATCTCCCCCACAAGGAATCACATCCATGAATCAGTTCCTCATTGAATCTGTTCAATGCTTAAAATGTTGATGTCAGTGTTAAGTATGGCTACTATGAACAATTTCATTCCCAGGAACCCCTCTCGGAAAATATACACTTTCAAATATTTTCCAATGAAGACAATTTCATTGATTTGTCATCAACATTTATTGATTTAAATGTTGCGATGAAGAAAAAGTCATATAATACAACTCAAAATTCTGCCAAAGGTCTCTCCTACGAAAACTGTATTCTACACAACCTGTTCAAACAAATTAATGTATTTATTAATGGAACATTGGTGAGCACTAGCAATAACTTATCCAACTATGCAAGCTACATACAATTTATGATGATGACACCAAAAGCATATAAGGAGTTGAGAGGACAGACATTGGGCTATGAATATCGATCAGGTGTTGATACTGACGGTGAGATGACTACTGCAGTGACCCAGGAATATCATTTAGTTGGAAAATTAAATCATGAGATATTCAATATATCCCAATGGTTACCCCACAATGTCAAGATTGACAAAAAGTTGCAACTGGCTCCATCGAATTTCATTTTGAGAAAAACACTTCCTGCAGCACCCGATGCAAATGTCATTATCACATCGGCAATTCTCCACGTTCGAAAACAACAGGTTATGAGCTCTGCTGCATTGGTATTGTCAAAGCTAAGAGCCAATGGCAACAGCATTAAACTTTTTGTCCCCCTTACGATCACCAATCAACGTCACATTGCCACCGGCTCTCGTAGCTATACCGATTCATCATTTATCAATGGAGAAATCCCATCAAAATTGGCTTTGGCCTTTGTGAAGAGTGGCCGTGCCGTTAGATCCTGGACTGAATCCCCCCATGATTTTAATTTTTTTGGTCTATCTAGCCTTGTGTGCAAAGTGAATGATATTCCACTGTACACTCTATCATTTGACAAAAAATCCTATAGAACTCTGTATGAGTTGACCACGCAATCCCTAGATCATGACTCCCAGCTATTTGAAAATGGAAGAACCGATTCAATGTTTTCAAAAAATCGAATAGACAGCTCTAGAAAATCATCATCTAGAATCAAACGTTTTTCCATAAACACAAGATTCTCCATGATTCGCTCTTTCTCAAATCTATCCATTTTTTAGAGTCCTAACACTCTCACAACCACCTTCAGACTAACCAGAATTTTTTCTACTCTAAAAAAAATACACGCTAGCCTACTATAGAAAGATAAATATCTTTGATTTAGAAACACTTTTATTGAACATAAGTACAACAATAATAATCACTGATTCAATTTGTTTTCATCAATATATTTCACTAATGCATCTAATGCTGCCTTAAGTATATTATATGCACAATATTCAGTTTCACAGCAAAACATAATTGCTCCTCCATTTTAAATTTGCTCAATAATATCACATATCTAGCATACATTTCATCCCATTCAAGGCATAGTCTATAGCATCCTGTTATTTCCAAAACCACGTTTGGTACTCGTATATCTTTGCTGCCGGCTCCACCATCAACCTCCAATAGTGCAAATGTTCCACTCATTTTCCCTACTAATATCCTCTCAAATAAACTATTCTCTCTGAATTCAACTCTCTTACTAATATGAATTGCAATGAAAATCACTTCTTTTATCCAATTACTAATCAAGTTATCGTATATAGAGTAACCTCCGCTCTCTCTGATTGGCCCTAAAAAATGGGTGTTGTTTCTAAAACAGTTTGCTTGCGATATACAATCTCAATTATGCTTTCAAAACGTGTTTGATCACTTTATAGGCATATAATATAAAAGGATTGGTCGCTTTTTGCAATGTGCACGTCAAACTGCACTGTATATTCATGCCTCTGGTGTAAGTTCTGTACCTTATACATGGATACTACAAATGGCAACCTTATGCCCAACATGCTGCCTCAGACCTCTGAGCTGTATTATCTAAAATATATATTTCCTCGCTAAAGATATATCAATAATATAGGATTTATCTATGCCAAACTTCCTCAACAATTCACTGAAACTATGCCTAGTTGAGAAAAATAGTAAGCTTATTCCCAACATGCTGCCTCAGACCCCTTAGCTGTATTCTCTAAAATATATATTTACTCGCTAAAGATATCTCAATAATATAGGATTCACCTATGCCAAACTTCCTTAACAATTCTCTCAAATTATACCTAGTTGAGGAAAATAGTACCCTTATTTTTGTTAGTATTAAACAGTTTCAATCAAATAAACGAGAATATTCAAAACAGAAGTCATTTAACAGAAATCTCCTGAAACCTAGATCTCGGAAGTTCATTATGATATTTTTTATTATCATTAAACAGTTCCAATCAAATAAATGAGAATATTCAAAGAAAAAGAAGAAATTTTCACTGAAACCTACTGAGATCTAGATCTTGAAAGGTCATTATTTAATTTTTTTATTATTAAATAATTTCAAACAAATAAATTAGAATATTAAAAGAAAAATATAACGCCTATGCCAAACTTCCTTAACAACTTTCTGAAATTATGTCTAGTGAAGAGAAATGGCAAGCTTATTCCCAACATGCTGCCTCAGACCTCTCAGCTGTATTCTCTAAAATATATATTTCCTGGCTAAAGATATCTCAATAAAATAGGAATCACCTATACCAAACTTCCTTAACAACTTTCCGAAACTATACCTAGTTGAGAAAAATAGCAACCTTATGCCCTACATGCTGCCTCAGACCTCTGAGCTGTATTCTCTAAAATAGATGTTTCCTCGCTAAAGATATCGCAATAATACATGATTCACCTATACCAAACTTCTTTAACAACTCTCCGAAACTATACCCTAGGATATGAGCATAGTACGAACAGGGAATGTACGTTTAGAGTGCATATTTGCCGATGCTTTGACTGAAAGTATAACGCTATTATCATTGGGTCAATTTGAAACCTATTGGGAAATCACACCCGACGGCAGTGTTCTACTAGACCTAGCACCATGAACAAAAACCAAATAATCAACGTATTTAGTACGGATCCATACATGTCCCAGTACAAGTCCTATTGCATACCATCGGACTTCATTGAAAAAATTCCAAGTATTAACAATACCCTAATCATTGCTAGAGAATAGATGTTTCCTCGCTAAAGATATCGCAATAATACATGATTCACCTATACCAAACTTCCTTAACAACTCTCCGAAACTATACACCCAGGATATGAGCATAGTACGAACAGGGAATGTACGTTTAGAGTGCACATTTGCCGATGCTTTGACTGAAAGTATAACGCTATTATCATTAGGTCAATTTGAAACCAATTGGGAATTCACACCCGACGGCAGTGTTTTATTAGACCTAGCACCATGAACAAAAACCAGATATTCTACGTATTTAGTATGGATCCATACATGTCCCAGTACAAGTCCTATTGCATACCATCGGACTTCATTGAAAAAATTCCAAGTATTAACAATACCCTAATCATTGCTAATAGCAGTCCATCGACTTTGAAGACCGGCCATTGGCTATGCATCTTTCAAACAGCGAAGCATATTGAATTTTTTGATCCTCTTGGCCTATCTATAAATTCTACACTCCATACATCAGCAACTTTATTGAAAGCAGTGGAACAATTATTATTCAAAATCAAAGGAGAGTACAGGATTTAACGACTAAGACATGTGGCTTTCATGCTCTACTCTTTTTCATGTTCAGATGTCGTGGCTATACCTACAAGCAGTTTCTCGACATATACGTTGACTTACCTCGATTTAATGAATTTCTAGTGGAAAATATACTTATAAGCGTGTTTAATATTGATTTTACTGCCCTACGAATAAAATGTTCTAAAAATGTATGTGAAATTGTTTATTAATAAAAATAATGTATGTACATGATAAAAACGACTTTTCTACTCTTTAGATCTTCTACTAGGTATAGGTATTTGTCGAGAACAACCAATGCAGGTAGATTATCTGAATTCACACTATACTGATCCTGATGTGCTGCAATGTCAGGGTCACATTTTCTACAGTAGAGTGTGACTTCACTCTTGTCATATCTCTTTGTATAGTCAATGATACTATTCTCATTCATTTTATAGAATTCACATGTTTCAATTTGCTTATCTGAAGCAATGTCACAAACAGTGTCCTCAAGTGGCGAATAACATTTCGTCACAGCCAAATAAAAATCAGTGGGCTTATAATCATAGTAGCCATTGTCTTTACTACGATGACGTAGAAAACTAATTCTTTTGTTGTTCCAACAGTTGAATCGCTGACCCTGCTCCTCCTCCCAGAACAATCTAAAGCCACGACGATACCAATCTCTTAGCAATAAACTAAAATCACGCTTAGGATTCTTACCAATCATACCAGGATGTGTATTCTCCCACTGTTTAGATTTATCATACTGGCAATTGGAGCATAGGTGCTCTCTAGGATGAGAGTCACACACCTCTTCAAGACAGGAATCACAACCTTTAATTTTTATCCTCTATGCAATTTACACGGGTTGCATAACCTTTACTTTTCATCATACTCATCAATCATTGTGCAATTCTCACATGATGTCCAGCTGCCCAGTGTGTACATGCATAGTGGACATGTATGGAACTTTTTTTCATGTGTTGAGACTCTCACTGTCACAATGAAACTCAGCTACCAACAACAAATTGAATGGGATAGAGAGAGAGGAGTAAATCATCCTTGAGCTCCATCTTTCTCACGAGAAAAAAGGCCTAAATTTCTAAACTAATGTTTAAAAGCATATTGACAATATCATTTTGCTCTGTCGTGATTAATATGTCATTATATTGTGTAAATGCATTTGGACCACAACGTAAAAGCTTCATGCAATAGTCTAATGATGGAGAATCAGTTTTCATTATATCGATAAGCATTCCCTTAGAAAGTATCTTCCATTGAACAGATAGCCTTGGAAATTCTTCATCTAGAATCAAACGTTTTTCCATAAACACTAGATTCTCCATGATTCGCTCTTTCTCAAATCTATCCATTTTTTAGAGTCCTAACACTCTCACAAACAACTTCAGACTAACCAGAATTTTTTCTACTCTAAAAAAAATACACGCTAGTCTACTATAGAAAGAAAAATATCTTTGATTTAGAAACAGTTTTATTGAACATAAGTACAACAATAATAATCACTGATTCAATTTGTTTTCATCAATATATTTCAGTAATGCATCTAATGCTGCCTGAAGTCTATTTATATGCACAATATTCAGTTTCACAGCAAAACATAATGGCTCCTCCATTTTAAATTTGCTCAATGATATCACATATCTAGCATACATTTCATCCCATTCAAGGCATAGTCTATAGCATCCTGTTATTTCCAAAACCACGTTTGGTACTCGTATATCTTTGCTGCCGGCTCCACCATCAACCTCCAATAGTGTAAATGCTCCACTCATTTTCTCTACTAATATCCTCTCAAATAAGCTATTCTCTCTGAATTCAATTCTCCTACTACTATGAATTGCAATGAAAATCAGTTGTTTTATTCGAATACAATTACTAATCAATTTTTCGTATATAGAGTAACTTCCGCTCTCTCCTATTGGCCCTAAAAAATGGGTGTTGCCTCAAAACCAGTCTGGTTGCGTTATACAATCTCAATTATGCTTTCAAAACGTGTTTGATCACTTTATAGGCATATAATATAAAAGGATTGGTCGCTTTTTGCAATGTTCACGTCAAACTGCACTGTATATTCATGCCTCTGGTGTAAGTTCTGTACCTTATACATGGATACTACAAATGGCAACCTTATGCCCAACATGCTGCCTCAGACCTCTGAGCTGTATTATCTAAAATATATATTTCCTCGCTAAAGATATCTCAATAATATAGGATTTATCTATGCCAAACTTCCTCAACAATTCACTGAAACTATGCCTAGTTGAGAAAAATAGTAAGCTTATTCCCAACATGCTGCCTCAGACCCCTTAGCTGTATTCTCTAAAATATATATTTACTCGCTAAAGATATCTCAATAATATAGGATTCACCTATGCCAAACTTCCTTAACAACTCTCTCAAATTATACCTAGTTGAGGAAAATAGTACCCTTATTTTTGTTAGTATTAAACAGTTTCAATCAAATAAACGAGAATATTCAAAACAGAAGTCATTTAACAGAAATCTCCTGAAACCTAGATCTCGGAAGTTCATTATGATATTTTTATTATCATTAAACAGTTCCAATCAAATAAATGAGAATATTCAAAGAAAAAGAAGAAATTTCTACTGAAACCTATTGAGATCTAGATCTTGAAAGGTCATTATTTAATTTTTTTATTATTAAACAATTTCAAACAAATAAATTAGAATATTAAAAGAAAAATATAACGCCTATGCCAAACTTCCTTAACAACTTTCTGAAATTATGTCTAGTGAAGAGAAATGGCAAGCTTATTCCCAACATGCTGCCTCAGACCTCTCAGCTGTATTCTCTAAAATATATATTTCCTGGCTAAAGATATTTCAATAATATAGGAATCACCTATACCGAACTTCCTTAACAACTTTCCGAAACTATACCTAGTTGAGAAAAATAGCAACCTTATGCCCTACATGCTGCCTCAGACCTCTGAGCTGTATTCTCTAAAATAGATGTTTCCTCGCTAAAGATATCGCAATAATACATGATTCACCTATACCAAACTTCCTTAACAACTCTCCGAAACTATACCTAGTGGAGGAAAATAGTTCCCTTATTTCTATTATTATTAAACAGTTTCAATGAAATAAACAAGACTATTCAAAAAAAGAAGTCATCTCATTACCCAAAATTTACATGAGGAGAAAAATAAAGCGTTTTAGGTGTTATTTATAAGCCCAAGCTCATCAAATCACTAAATCCATTTACTAAATTTGTCCAACATTCTCTTCATCTCTCTTAATCTCTCTTACTCTGTCTCAATCTCTCTTAAACCCTCTTAATCTGTTTCTCCCAAATAATCTCCTAAAATGTGTCAATCTGTTTTGCCCAAATAATCCCCTAAAATGTGTCAATCTGTTTAGCCCTAATAATCCCCTAAAATGTCTCAATCTGTTTCGACAACTATGCACTGATACATTTAAATTCCCATGAAACTATTCCCGCGTTAAATATACTCAGACTCTCTTAATCTCTCTTAATCTCAATGTATCTCGTTTGAATTTCTGAAAATTATCTAAGATGTCCTAGTTACACTATTAAGGTATCGAAATAATAATTCCAGAATTTATCTCTTACACTAAAGTAGAGAAGCCTTTTAGTTTCTTAATTCCCCTCATGATACATTATAATCCTCATGATACATCATCATTGTCGATTATGCAAATCTAAGCTAACAATTCTTGGAAGTACAGGTCTGACGTCACTCCTGTTAGTATGTATTAGGCTTAGAAACATATCTGATTGGCCTAGAAATGGGCCTGTGGCCTTTTACGGGTCGGATGTCAATATCGACCTCTACTCTTGCACTATAGCTTGCTTTCTGTGCAAACTATCAAAAGTTCGCATTGGAACTGTCAGTAAGGAACAGCACTGGGTATAAAAAACCAATCTCTATCCAAAACCGAAACGGTTTTGCTGAAAATTACACAATAAAGTTCGGCGATACATCAGTTATCAAGCCCCTATTTGCAAAAATGCAAAACTTTAGATTTTTCCTGAGAATGACGGATTGTTTATTTGTTATTTTTCTTTTACTTCAGGGGATATTGCGGAACCAGTAGTCTTAGACTACTGTTAGAAGGCTTATTCGAATGGATATTGGAAGTTCTAGTGGTCCTTATAAGTTTCTCAAATCAGATTACGGAACATTAAAGTAGTATTTCTTTCGTTTTGCGGTTATCAAGTTATTCGGGAATCGAATAATTCTGTTACAGAGTGAAAATTGTTAGATAGCCAATCAATTTGAAATTATCAAAACATTTTTGTTTTACCATCCATCTTTTTTCCCTTCCTAAAGTCGTAGTACAAGACATTACGAATGCAAGAAATGCATTCGTTGCAAATGACGGTCATCGTTTGAACTGTGGCCCATGACATATTCAGTCTACACAAAATAAATGGTTACCCATTTTGACCGACATGGTTCATCTGATACTTTACAGATTTACACAAAAAATTTGTATAGTTTCGTGCCAGTTGATAGAGAGGAGGATCTGTGGATCAGTCTTCGTGTCAGGATGGAGAGGTCTTAAAAAGTCGCCTCTTAGGCAAAATTTTCTTATTTTCCAATGAGAGGTCTTTCAAGCAAACATAGAAGGGGGATAGGAATAGAGAATGAATGCACAGCACTTGGTAATTATAAGAAACGCACTTAATAATTACGCTTAGGTCAGATCTCAGAAAACCCGTTTCATAGCCAAAAGAGAAATGACGGGTGATACAATGCATTGGACTTTAGACAGAATACATTAGACTTGTATAATTTGGGCTATATATTTGCATATTAGGGGCACTGTCCAAATACTTTACCAATACCTCCTCCCCTCCAATGTGGAAATATATAGCCTAAATTATATTATACAATAAACTAAAGGTTGCATGAAGGCTACAGTTGATTAGGATGAACGTAACTTCAATTCTTGGATGTGTTCCGTATAATTAACAAGTACCAAATGCTCTAACTCCTCTCAATTCTGACGAACTTTTTTAAAAATAAATCTGCGATTTTAGTAATTTTGGTGACAGGTTACTTCAAATCACGTAAAAATTTTAAGTAAAAGAGAAAGTACTATATTAATATCATTGCCAGGACAAACGCGGAAGGTTCGACATAGTCTCATCCCCTTTTGGTTTAATTTTAGTTGGTTTTGTTTCTTCCAAAACGGAACACCACAAAATTGTCTTTAATAAAAACCTCAGTTCTAATACCATAAATAAAACTAACCGTATTCACGAAGCATAAAATCAATGTTCTTATTATATTTTGGTTTCATGTATTCATAAGGAAATTCATACGTCAGTAACTTAGGTAATTCTAATGAAGCGAATCAAATATAAATAGATTTATCTAGATTTATTTTTGACTTGGCCATTCTGGCTACCGAGAAATTCTCGCTAAAGATTATTTCCGATCTAAAGTTATGTTTATTAATTATTTTGTGTCTGTGTTCATCAATAGGGATTACTTCAATACTTGCTCTTTTTCTAACATTTTCCATGATTTTCCCAAAACAAGCATTATTCATTAATTTAAAGAAACCTTTCTTGAAATCATTCGTTGCCTTTTTTCGTAACTTAGTATTATGATTCATATGTTCTTTTAAATAGGGTGACTCAGTAAATGCTAGTATTCGATGCACCTTTCAGTATCAAACCATGTTTTGTATAAGATTCTAAATTCTTATAATGCATAACCTAATTTATTTTATTATTTAAAGTTGTACTTAATTTATATTGATAATGCTCTGGAGCTAATGGTAAATCCTTATGTAAATTGTGTTACTCACTTGGGTATTCTAAATCAACTTCATAAATTGCCCCTACATTATCCTTATTCATTTTTGATTGAACATAATATCTTGTCTGTTGGTAATAGTCTGATTTGTTGTTTTCTTTTAAATGGTCGGCTATATTAATAAATTAATAAAAAATCAGGTAAATTTTGGGAAATTGCCCAACCATATAGGTTATTAGAATCTAAATACATTATATAATTTGAAGGTTTTCTTTTATCAAAGGTTTTCATATATTTATTATTAGCTTTAGCATATGTTTTTATTCATTGAGATACGCCACCTCTTATTCCTCTTTCTTTAAATGTATTGATATCTTAGTCTGAAAATAAGGGAATTTCACCTTTAGAGTTTTTGAGGAAAGCTTCCGATGTTAGTCATGGTGCTGCGTCGATGTGTAGTGGATCTAGTTTATAATTATTTAACCATACAGTTCTAAAAGTTTCAAAGACATCTGATAAAATTAAAACGTCATTTCTTAGGTATAATTTAGTGTAATCTAATAGCATTTTATATTTAAATAATTTCCAAGTAGATTTCGCTCTTATATATTCTTCTTGAAAAATATTTTTTCATGTCAAACTAGAACAAAGCTGGTCTATTAAAGTGATTTTGTACCATTTTTTTCATGGCTATCAATATATTCATAGGGATAAATACCTTTCTTTATTATTTCTTTGAATTCTGCAAAATTTTGGAATACATCAGAAGCCTACTTATGTAGTAAAGCAGTTTATGTGGTGTGTTATTCTGCCTTTTGTAGGGGGTATGATTACGGTCATAAGATGGTTAAAACTCGGTTAGCGTGCCCTTAGGCCTTGGCCTGACTAATTATTTTGAGCATTTCTACTAGGAGTTAATCGAGAACCTTAAATATTGTTCTAGAGAGGTTGGTTGTAATATAATACTTTTATTTATGCAACACACAATACAAGGTCTGGCTATATAAGCCATGAGGGCTAATGGTCCCAAAAAAATAAGCAATTATAATAATACGATGGTAGAGTATAATACAATAAGCTATTTGAACACTTAAAATATTCTAAGTTATTCCCAAAAATAAACGGAAGGAGGTAAGCCCGGCAAATAGATTAATTCGCTCTTGGTCCCAAAAAACTTATGTTATATACTAAAAATCAACCACATCAAAACCCATCAATTTACGTACTTAGCCACGAAAGTGGTTATTAGCAATTTCCTTTTCAAACCTCACATAAAGGATGTTTTCTCTTATCTTAGTAAACAGTGGTATTTTGAAGCTTAACAATTTGTATTTTGCGTTGTAAATATTTTATTTCATATTAAATTATTTCTACTTAATTGGACACGTTCCCCCACTTAAAATTATTTCTTAAGCAATTACATTTACTTTAAGTTCACATTTAGCTATATTTTGAGAAAGCCTATGTAACAATGAAGCCATAAATTGGAGTGAATCTATCAAACACATGTCGCATTGGGTTTCATTAATAGGAATTTTTTTTATAAAACGATATAAAACTCTCCCCTGAACCAAAAATACCTTTATTAGTACCAATTCTCTAAGAAATAAATGAGAGTCATATTTTGAGAGATTTGCAGTACAATAGGGAAATGTTTAGGAATTCTAAAGTTCTTATTACATTCAGCATGAGTAAATCCACGTATATTACCAGTCATATGGTTGTGATTTAAATGAAAATTACTTGTTCTTGTGTATAACCATGATCTCTATGTCTGATTTCATAATCATTGGCTATTTCTTTACACATTTAGTTGGTATGCAACAGTATAAAAAGGGAAAACAATAATTTCAATTACATTCTTACATTGACTGATTGTTTAATTAAATTAATTAAAAAATTTTTTAAACAAAATATTTTTTTAAAAAAATTAAATAACTCCAATAAACCAAAAAAAAAAAAAAAAAAAAAAAATCAAATAATCCACCAAGCATAAAACTACCACAAATTAGTATAAATAAAAAAATTAAACCAAAAAAAAACAGAAACAAAAATGAATAAAAGATTAAAAATCAAAAAGAGCAGAAACTAATATGAGTAGGGTTCTAAACCCCTATGCTTTCTAAAAGCCAGAATATAAATTTCCTTTTACTGAAAAAAATTCAAATGAATATACAGAAAAAATGTCCATTGCCAGTTTAATATACATATGCTGATATTTATTCATTAAAATCTGAATTAATTTTTGATTTCTTAAAATTATAAAAACGAAAACATTAAGAGAATTTTTTCAGTGAAGTACAAATTATATTCTGGCTTTTATAAATCATAGGGATTTAGAACCCTACTCATATTAATTTCTGCTCGTTTTGAGTGTGAATCTGTCATTTATGTTGACTTCTGCTTCTTTTGGATTTCATTTGTTTATTGATACTGATTTGTGGTAGTTGTATTTGATTTTATTTCTGTTCCTTTTTGGTTTAATAGAGTTCTTTACTTTTTTTTGAAAAACCTTTTTGGTGGAAAAAGTTTTTTAATTAATGTCTGCTCATTTTATATTAACATTGTCTTTTGCAGGGAAAAAGACGGAGCCTCTACTAAAGTTAAACAACCATCCCTTCAAACCTTAAATGCCCCTGCGCATAGCTTATAAGCCTTGCTCCAAATCTCTGGGATTTGTTCCAACCCCAAAAGCCTTGTTATATGATATTTAGACTATTTTGAATAGAATGGCTATCTCAAAATTCCTATTAGATGCATCTTGAGAATATACGACATATGTGGGGGGGGGCAGTAGAGGCCCTACGGTCACTTTTACTATTAAAAAGAGCACTAGAGGGTATAATGACCTATCCAATGAGCCCCCTTCGAAGTTCATATGACCATGCTTTCTATAAGAACCTTATCTGCCCCCCGGGGCATAACCTAGAACCCTTGCCCTGAGGGCTGGAAGGATGTGCTATCTTCAAAAAAAAAAATTTCCAGACATTTAAAATACGTTGAAAAATGGCTATCTAAAAATTTTAATTTGAAGTGTTTGGGGAAATAATGGGCACGGGGGGCAATTAACCTCTGATCATTTTTGACTAGTAAATTAGGCCTTAGTCCTCTCAATTTCCAATCGAAAGAGTCCTTTTTGAAGCTTCTATGACAAAACTTTATATAAGAACCTTATATGCGTCAAGGACATAACTTACGACCCTTATTCTGATGGCTATGGGGGGAGGGTTGTCGTCCTCAAGACATAATTTCCAGACCTTTCAACTACGTTGAACAAAATGGCCGCATCAAAATGTTGATCGGAAATATTTAGGGAAATGATTGGCGTGGGAGGGGGGGGATGATTCTCCCTCCGGATACTTTCGACTATTAAAAAGGGTAACAGCTCTCTCAATTTCCAATCGAATGAGCCCTTTTTAAAGTTTTTACGACAACGTTTTCTATAAACACCCAACGTTTTCTATAAATATGCCCCACGGCATAACTTACAACCTTTGTCCTGAGGGCTGTCGGGGGGGGGGGAGTTGTCACAATCAAATACAAAAGTACCAGACCCATTAACTACGGTAAAAAACTGGCTATCTCAACCGCTTGATTGGAACTGTTTGGGGAAAAGTCAAGTGTTGGGGGAGGGGCGGTCGTCCGTTGATTGCTTTTGACTTATAATAAGAGAACTAGCTGTATCAGTTCCCAATTTAATGAGCCGTTTTTGAGGTTTCTAAGAAAATGTTTCTATAAAAACTTTGTATGTCCCCAGGGCAAACTTACAACATTTGCCCTGGGGGGTGTAGGGGAGTTTGTCATCTCCAAAGATATAATTTCCAAACCTTGAACAAAGTGGCTACCTAAAAATTTTGATTAAATGTCTTCGGGGAAATGGTGGGTGTGAGAGGGGGTTAATTGCCTTTCAATCACTTTCGACTATTAAAAAGACCACTAACCCTTTCAGTTTCTAATCGAATGAACCCTTTTTAAATTTTCTACAAGAAAACTTCTATAAAAATCTTATATGCCCCAGGACATAACTTACAACCCTTACCCTGAGGGCTGTGCGGGGAGGGGTTTTGTCAACCTCAAAGACTTAATTTCCAGAAGTCCCAACTACGTTGCAAAAAATGGCTACCTCAAAATTTTGATTGGATGTATTTGGGGAAATGGTGGGCGTGAGAGAGGGGTTAGTTGCCCTCAAATCACTTTTTACTACAATAAGGTCACTAGCTCTTTCAATTTCCAATCGAATTAGCCCTTTTTGAAGTTTCTACGACAACCCTTTCTGTTAAAACATTATATGCCCCCAGGGTGTAACATACAACCCTTACAATGATGGCTGTGAGGGAGGGGGTGTTGTCTTTCTCAATGGCCTATTTTCCAGAACTATCAACTACGTTGAAGAAAACGGCTATCTGAAAATGTTTAATGGATGTATTTGGGGAAATGATGGGCGTGAGAGGAGGGTTTGCTGCCCTCCTATCACTTTCGACTTTTAAAAAGGGCACTAGCCCTTTCAATTTCCAAATTGAAAGGGCACTAGAGAGGGGGGGGGGGGGTTAGTTGCCATCTAATCACTTTCTACTTCAACAAGGGCACTAGCTATTTTAATTTCCTATCGACTGAGCTTTTTTTGAAGTTTCTACGACAACCCTTTCTATAAGAAAATTATATGTCCCAAGGGGTATAACTTACAACCCATATTTGTAGGCATGAATATATAATGAGTCGGAGGTAATAGGCTTGAGACTGTCTGTGCAGGATTTCGACTCTTGTTGATAGAAGAACATCGCCAAGTGCTGAAAACCATATCGTGACCAAAATGGGCCCAGGACTGCACAAAGACTTCATTCAACTGGAGGTCCCAGGGATTTCTTGCTGTCCAGGTCTAAACCGGCTTAAGCAGTTCAGTGTAGACTTAAGAAGATGCGTGATCCCAATCCTGCACTGATGTCCGGGACCACTGCTTTCCCTGAAGTCAAAATAAATTCAATGATTTAAAGAACATGAAAATTGGAACTTGGAATGTTACGACATTAAAAAATGACTATCGTATCTACATTTTGACTGACGAATTCAGACGATTCAAACTGGATTTATTAGGAATTTCAGAAACTCATATCCCATGGGTAGGAAGCATGAAATTAGGTGATATAGAATTTGTTTGCTCAGGCAGGAAGGATGGGGTACATAGACAGGGAGTAGGGCTCATGATGAATAAGGAAGCTGCTAAGTCTTTTTTAGGCTGGGAAGGTATTACTAATAGAATAGTAATTGTTCATTATATGACTAGAAACTTCAGGGTATCAGTCATAGTAGTATACGCCCCTATAGAACCGACTGACGGAGATACTAGTGACTCAGATGAATTTTACTTACAGTTACAGGAGCAAATAGACAGGGTCCCAGGTAGAAGTATGATGTTATTACTGGGAAATTTTAACGCCCAGGCTGGTAGAAATAGGGATAAATGGTATCCCAGCCTAGGTAAATTTGGTGTAGGAAAAGAAAACAGTAATGGATACAGATTTTTGCAATTTTGTAGGCATAACAATCTAGTTATAATCAATACGGTGTTTGGTCATAAAATGGCTCATAAGTTAAAATGGTATTCATGTGATGGTAAGACAGCAAACCTTATTGATTATGTTATAGTAAACCGAAGACTGGTAGGATCAATAAAAGATACTAGGGTATATAGGAGTGCTGTTATTGAGTTTAAAAGTTAAGATCACCATCTAGTAGTGTCAAGGGTTAATTTAAAGCTCAAGTTTCGGGAGGATAACTACATTGCGGGGAGTTATGATGCTGGTAGTTTCAAGAATGAGAATTTGAGAAAAAATTTCCAGGAACAGTTGAATAATGAATTTAAGAGCCTAAAATTTTACAATCTAGAAGATGGATGGAATAATTTTAGGAAAATAATGTGTGAAGTTGCTGAAGGTGTATTAGGGAAGAAAGTTAGAACTGCAGCTAAGAATATTAGTGAAAAAGCTGTATGTTTAATAAAAAGGAGAAAGGACCTGTACAAAAAGTATCTGAGTGCTAGATTATGTGAAACCAAAAGGAGTGTAAAGGAAGTGGAGAAAGCATTAACATAGGAATCAAGAAGCTGTGAAGTAGCAGCCATGGATAAAATTGCTGAGGATCTGGAAGATGCAGCTAGACGGCATAATAGTAAAATATTGTACTGGCACGTTAATAAATTGAGAGGTAGTAGTCAATCCGGACTTGGCCCAGTTAAAGATAGGAATGGGGTCGCAATTAGCGATAAGGAAAAAACTAAAGAGAGATGGGCCGAACATTTTGAGACTTTGCTTAACCGAAACAGAGTTGCGGGAAAAAATATAGAGGAAAATGAAAAAGTTTGTGATACCTTGGATGTGAAGGAAGATTTGTTTTGTGAGGAGGAATTAGCAACAGTACTAAAGGTATTAAAGAATAATAAGGCTTCAGGTGCTGATAGGGTGGTAAATGAGTTTCTTAAATATGGTAGCTCTGAGGTTAGAAATAAGTTACTGAAGATTATGAATATGATTTTTGAAAAAGGGGAAGTACCTAACGATTTTAGGAAAACATTAATTAAGCCACTTTATAAGAAAAAGGATAAAAGTGAGTGTGGTAATTATCGAGGCATTAGTCTGGTCTCTGTAGGTAGTAAATTACTGAGTAATATGATATTTTTTAGACTGAGAGATGCCGTAGACAAAGTTTTAAGAGAAGAACAGTGCGGTTTTAGAAAAGGTAGAGGATGTGTCGACCAAATTTTCACTCTTAGGTTAATGATTGAGAAGTGCCTGAGTTTTCAAACACGTTTGGTCCTCAGTTTTATAGATTATGAGCAAGCGGTCGATTCTGTTGATAGAAGAGCTATAGTAAAGGTTTTATCCTAGTATGGTGTACCAGACAATTACATTAAAGTGATTAGTGCTATGTACGAGAATAACACTGCTGCGGTTATGGTAGGAAATAAGGTAAGCAGCTGGTTTTGTATTAAATCAGGAGTTAAGCAGGGTTGTGTTCTATCCCCCTTTGTATGGAATATTTTGATGGACTTTGTTTTAAGGAGCACAGGAAAGGCAATGGGAGACCACGGAATCAAATGGGGAGGAAAAAGTCTCCTGGATTTGGATTATGTTGATGATTTAAGCATCCTAGATGAAAGTGTGAGCAAAATGAATGAAGTTTTAGAGGTTTTGCGAGTTCAGGGTGCTAGAATTGGTTTGAAAATTAATGTTTGGAAGACTAAGTCACTAAGGCTAGGAATAAGTGAAGATGAAAAGGTGACGTTGCGTAATGAAAAGATTGATCAGATTGGCAGCTTCACTTACATTGGTAGTATTATTAGTAAAGATGGTGGGAGCAGTGAAGATGTTATAAATAGAATAGCCAAGGCTCAGGGTGTTTTTTCACAGTTAAAAAAAGTCTGGAAGAATAGGAAGATAAGTCTGCAAACCAAGATTAGAATATTAGAAGCTACAGTGATGACAGTGGTCAATATGGCTCTGAAGCATGGACGCTCCGTAAAGCGGATGAAGATTTGCTAGATGTTTTGCTGAGAAATTACTTAAGGATTGTTCTGGGTACTCGGCTATCTGACAGTATTTCAAACAATATGCTGTATAAAAAATATTGTACAATACTGTGCTCTGGGGCTATAATAACAGAAAGGTTGAGGTAGCTAGGGCACGGCTTGCGGATGAAGGATGGCAGAGTGCTGTAGATTGTTCTTTTCGGCCAACCATCTAGGGCTAAACGGAAAGCAAGTCGTCCCCGTCTGGGGTGGGAGGACATCGTAAAGAAAGATTTAAAGGAAATGGGAACTTCGTGGGCGGGTGTAAAAAGGGAGGCTTTGAATAGATTGGGGTGGAGGAGGAGCGTGCGTAGCTGTGTTGGCCTCAGGCGGCTTGGTGCTGCGGTGAGTTGTTAGTAGTAGTAGTAGTAGCAGTAATAACAATGTCATAGTGAACGAATTTTGCTCTATCCATAGGGAAATCAATTTCTGAAGATGTTTTTATTAGTGCTTCTTCTACCAGTGACTTTAAAAAGTACATAGGTCCGTCTTGTCAGAAATCGATGGCTTTAGATTCTGTTTCCGAGTTTGAAGTCCAAAAAATCATCTCTCAGCAACCCTGCCCCTCTTCACCGTAATGTTGCTCACTTCTTGTCTATAGCTGGTTTACAGTACCAACTAATTACAATCTGAAAAAAAACTACAAGTAAGAAGACTTTCATATATAGTTCAGGGGCTATATCCTTAGGTGGAGCATGCTTTGGAAAGACAGAAATCAGATATAAAAAGAAGCATACCATTCGAATCCCTATTCAACGTTTCTTCAAGATATAATAATCACTACCGTCGCAACTGCGTATTCCTGCAAGGCTTTAAAGTTTATATTACCCTCTATTCTATCCAACGAAGTATTGAAATTTACAGATATTCAATATATTATATTCAAAATGTCAGTGGTATGTTCACATTCGTAAGTCAATAATATGAACTGCCAAAAATTTACCCAGTCATTATATGAATACTACAATCATCTTTGTAGTACTAAATAAAAACTAGTAAGGACCAAACCTCCAGCCATATTAGCAAACAAATAAAAAAAATGTTTCAAAGAAACTGTTAAAAATGAAAAAGTTGTCAAGAGACACTGGTTTGAATTGGGTAACTATTTTTCTGATTCACCCAAATTATAATAGCGGAAACAAAATAAGAGCTCAATTTACCTTGAAAATGGCCACTAATCAATGTAAAAATGTGCCATTGGAATATTGATAGATGAAAACCATAACTGGAGGTTTACTGTCCTTCATCTTGAAAACCAAGGAAACCCGAATTTGAGCAAGAGGAGCACTGATATGTCGTAGTCGCGGACTATAAACCTCCGAAAATATGACAAGTCGTTGAGTAGATCATCAGTGAGTTGCAGAAGGCTTGCCAACGAGATGCAGGAGACTCAACAGTGCTGGCCCCAAATATTTTTATTATAAATTCAGCCAGAAGGTGGTAGTCCGTGCAATTAAAAAAAATAACAATTTGTTGTTTTTTTGTTAAAGAAATACGTTCTTCAACAGCTTTGATCCATGATCACACAGCCTATAGCAATCATTGTCATTTATGAATATCAACGGTGTGCAATTGGGCTCATCGCTGATCAATTTGAAATGTTCAATCTTATTCTTTTCGTTCTTGAAAAAAAAGAATAGTTAGCTCTAACAGTCAAGTATTCAATGGACAAATGGTAGTTTATGCCCTCGAACTGGAAAAGTATGACTATATTTATTAGTTAAAAGCAGTCAAATCTATTCGGAAATTTACAAACATGACCTTGAAGATAAATATTTTTTCATCCGTAAGTTATAGTAAGAACAAAGAAGACTGACGTTCTCTTTGAATGAACACCAGCTAAGTGTTTCGTCTACTCTGCTTATGAATCCACAAACTTTAAAACACAAGCTTAAAAATGAAAGTAGCCCTTGAAAAAGATAACCCCTTTACATTTATTTAAGACGGGCCTGAAATTCCATAATTATTTAAAAAAAAGGGATGTTTATATTTTTAGGAGAAGATTTGTTTGGAAAATGCTGTTGCTGGGGACTGCCCCCCCCCACTATTCTGCCTTTGTCCAGGTTAGCAAGTGATATGATATCTATAACAGAAAAAGCAATCGGGTCATTGCAACAAGCAACATTATAAAAAATAATTAATAAATGGATCTTATCAACATAAATAGGCTTAAATGAAAGCCTACCGACCACGCCATAAAATATTCACTGCACTCCGTATTTACCCTAAGGATTCTCCCCAGACATTTAGTACCGTCATATAAATGGCATTTTGACTTCACATCATAAACATTTCTGCAATAATTTGGGATCCATTCTTCCCTTAGCGTCCATATTACAGGACACTTGAGGTTGAACCCCTTTCAATTTTGATCGCAAGGACCTTCCTAAAAATTCGAAAATTTTGGCCAAATAAGTTCAAATTTCAAGAATAGGGAACCCCATCCCCCCAAAAAAGAGACCAACTGACTTTCCATCGTCTCCCGATAGCTGGTGTGCACTAATACATTAATGTATAACCGTTATAAATGATTACCATATGTGCTACGCAATAATCCTTTATTTTAAATGTACTTTACATATGTTTAAAGACGAATTCGGCTCCATGTTACTGCATGACCTTTGAGACCGGGAGCTTTGTGATAATTCTAAATAATTTAGCTATCCTAGAGTTTTTGCTCCAGATCATTTTGGTGATACTTGGGCATAGATTTCTGGTTTGTGGCCCAAAATGGCAGAAATATGCACTTGAATGACGACCTCAAAATTTTCACTCGCTAGTATTTTGGCCCTGGCTGGGTTAAAAGTTTAGATTTAAAATATAAAACGGCAGATTTTGGTACTTTCCTGTGGTATCATGGGTGTAGGGAAGGGGGAGGGCAGGGGAGGGCAGCTGCCCCCCCCCTAGAACTTCAAATTTACGATAGATATTAGCGAGAACTTTTCGTATGTTGGAATTTTTTGTTGGATGTTACCTGGTAGATGGTTAAAAAAGCTAGAAATAAACAGAAATTTCCAAATATCGTTTGCGATATCAACATTTACGTTTCGATCTTCAATATTGGTTTTCGGTCCGATATATAGATAGGAGACTGGCCCACGATCAGCTGATTTTGACTTGTTTAATTCTCTATGAATTGCTTCAAGCGGTAAGAAGTTGCTATGCATGCCAAAGCAAAAATAACTCATTCAACACCATCCTTGAAAAAGACAATTAGAAATACTCCGCCATTTTTCCACCTGGATGCTTTCTATCCAAGTGGTCAAGAGTGCCAAATCTGGGCCACCTCGGCACTGGTTCGGTCGTCTCTGGCTTACGTTTGGCCACCGGACAAAAGAAAAAGGAAAGTGACCAGGGGAACATTAAAGCTTGTTTTTTGGCTATAAAATTAAGAAAAAATATGGTCAGCATAAAAAACTACAAATTGAATTTCATTAAGATTTAAGAAAATCTAAAGAGTACTAATTTTAAATTATACACTGACTGATCAACACCAAAAGTAAGCCGCTCCGCTAATCTTGGTGTTCTACCTTTCAGTGGGGGCAATTTTATTTCTACTTCTGTCTTTAAGACACTATCCATCTCGTCAGTTAGTGCAAAGTATCTTGCTCCTGTCTCCTTCCAAAGGTGGACCTTAAGTTCTTCACTTGCTACTTTTTGATAATGATAATATTGTGAACAGAATTCCCTTTCTTGCTCTTCAGCTCAATCAGAATGTAATCACCAGCCTTGACTTTCTCAGTGTCAAATTAGAAGTTGCTGGTAGGAGGCTCGTCTTCAATGTCTATGCTCTGAAGAGTTGTTGTATACAGGATCATCTACGTCAGAATCGTCACTCTAACTGTAACTCTTATTGCGAGAGACACGCCTTTTGCTTTTTAGTCTTTTGACTGGTCTGACTTTCTTCCGTTCCAGGACTAGGGCTTTTTGACAGATACAGCTTTTATCCTAGCAGTAATGCATTCTTTCATGGGGGTGTCAGTGAGCACTTCTGACTTTTTCATATTTTTTTCCTGTTGATTTTTTGGGTTTGACTTGATTGATAAAATGCTGCAAGTAAAGCAAAGAATGAGAGGCAGTCATCCAGCCAGAAGTATTTTCTGAGCTGATCGTGATGGTTCCTGGTAAAGCTACTCTGGGTAAAATTTCCGGACACTGTTTTTGTGGGGAAATAAGTAGAGCAGGGACTGTGTTCCCAACACATTAACAACAGCGCAAATCGTGGTCAACTGACCTCTTTCTGCTGACGTGACCTTCCCTACTTTCTTCTGGCCTCGCTGTGCAATGATTTTACCAGGCTTGTGGAATTTTCCAGATCTGATTCGTCAAAACTTCAAATGTCCTGTGGTCTGAACATGTGTCTATATAGGCCTCAATCCAAGTTGTTAAAGAAAGCTCCTACACTGTGACAGTTGAAAGCAGTTGTCCGTCATAGGCTTGTACTTTTTGGCGTTCCTACTGATAGAGTTTTAAGGCAATCCATTAAACCAAGGTACCAATCTTTACCTGTAATTCCTCCACTGCCTTTGTAGTTCCGTTATCCGGTAGTTTTATGCTCTTAATAATGGCATAGGTGTAAGCAAATTTACACGCTTCTAGGGGAATACAGTTGAAAGCATATCAGCTATCGTTTTCAAGTAAGTTTTTAGTCTTTTTTCTTGTTCCTCTGTAAATATTTATCATGTGTTGTAACAAGGTGTAAAGAAATTCAGGTCCAGACTTTTTAAAGGGATATTCAGCTTCTCACCTTTTTTTTATGTAGCCTAACAGCGTTCCTCTAGGGACACCCATGGTACTTCCAGAGACTCCAACTGACTTCTTGTAGAATAAGACAGAAAAAAACTGCTATTTTATTTTCTTCTGGATCACAGCCACCTTTCTTTCTTTTCTCTTCTGTTTTACTATTTATCATTTTATCTTGAATGAAATTTAACAGGAACAAATAGAGCTTCAGTTCCCCTACTGTTCTGACAGGATTAAACAACGCCAGAATTAACACAGTTTTGGCTTTTAAGCTTGCCTTCAACCTTTAAATATGCTGTTTACACAGCTTTTACAAGCATAGCCCAGTTTTGGACACCTTGGTACGGCATGCCGAATTTACCCTGGGTATTGTGACTGAACATGGAAGTTCACTATCCCACAGGATGAAAAAATACTAACAGCAAACTCGTGAAGATGGCATGTCTGGGAAGCTGCCAAAAACAGGCAAATAATAAGAGAATATAATGTGAGTTTACAACGCGAGTTTTCTAGTATTCGTAATTAGGCGTAGTTTTTCAGACAAAATTGAACAAAATTCCAGAGTTAATCACCATAAAATCTGATCCAATCTGATATTTTTGGTAAAGTATTAATTAAGGTTAGACATTTTAAAAACATACACTGCCATTTGTCAGAGCTTTTATAATCCACCAGAAGCCCCATAGGTTGTTATATTGAAACTGTTTGCTTTGGCTACGTGGGCCAATCTCCTCTATACGAATTTTGATATTTAATTTTGCCCAACTGTAAACTTTTGAATTGAATTCTAAGAAAAAGCTGTTATCTAACCACAATGTGATTTGTGTCAAATCGCTTTTGTGGTTTCAAAGGACCTCGGGAAGTATTAGTAAGATCCCTCCCCCCTTTCTCACAGAAGCGGCTGCCCCCCTCTACACAAGATGCTGCCTACGCCCATGTGTGGTATGATCACTTTTATGATAGCACTGCCTAAATAAAGGCTAAATAAGGCTTCAATATATTATTTTTCCCCCTGGACACTTCAAATGGAATGAAAGAGTGTAGAAACTTCGGAGGAAGCTCATTCGATTGGGAACAGAAACTTTACCTTTTTTAAGAGTAGAGTGTGATTGGAGGCCAACCATCCCCTCTCCCATGTCTTTTTTTGCTACCCTTCACCCTCAACCTTGAAATACATCTGATCAAAATTTGAAATAGCGATCTTGTTTACAATAATCAAAAGGTCTAATTTAACAAGTTTTTCAAAAGGGCGTATCTGCTATATTCCAGGAACGGCTAAGAGTACTAAGGTAAAACTTTCGTAAAACTAAGGTAAAAGGGTATTGAGTTGAATCTTTTAGAGGACGGTGATCGAAAACAAATGACTAAGTGCTACAAGGTTTTCAAATCGGCGTGCCTGCAATATCTTAGGGACATCTAAGGATATAAGTCGAAACTTTCAGAAGACGATGAACTAAATCCAAAGACACTACGTGTATCCAGGGTGTCAAACAAGTGTATCTGCAATATATTAGGAACAATTATGGTATTAAGCTTAAGCTTCTAAGGAATTTTGAGCTAAATCAAAAGACGATATCTGGATCCAGGTTGTCAATATATCAGGAACGGTTAAGAATATTAAGCTGAAACTGTAAGGGAATGTTGAGGCGGATATAAAACTAAATCAAAAGGCAACCTGTGCATCCAGGCTGTCAAAATGGCGCACATGTAATGTCTCAGGTATGGCTAAGCGTATTAAGTTAAAATGTTCAGGGATTATTGAGTTAAATCAAAAGACACCAAGTGTGTCAATTGGTAAGACACCAATTGAAACTTTAACGGAATGCTGGGGGGAGCGAGAGGCAAGTGGATGCTTCATTGTGACTGAGGGGAAAAGGTTAAGCTAAATTAAAGGCAACCTATGCATGGGTATTCGAATTACCATATCCGCGCTATCGTCGGAACAGAAATTAACAGCTCAATGGACTCAGATGAGACGTTCGGGGTAATTGGACAGAGGGTAAAACATATATAAATTTTAACTTTGGGGAATCAAGGGGAGCTCATCAAGGACTTTAAACTGCCTACCTCAATAAAACGTCAGAGCCAAGGGAGCTCAGTCAGGAGACAAATCTGGTTGAACTGATTGTTGACGTCCTCCTTTTATTTTTAAGCAACAAAACAAAACTCTATTTAATAAATGAGCTCAAAATGTATTCCTTTAAATAAACAAGCAGCTAAGACCAAATATAATACAATAAGAATTCATATAAAAATACTCGTTCAACATCTGTATATTTCAGGTTGTAAAAGGATAGGGCTCAGGATGGCTCAGGGGGTTCAGCCCTGTAGAAGGATAATTCAGAGTGCTCATTATCTAGTTCCCAATCAAGCATATTTTTTTCAGTTTTTTAGCCTCTGAGTGTACAGGCATCCATAAACGAATGCTATATTTTTGTTAGAGGTGTTCAGAGCAGACTGTGAAGCATGCATCTAAATGAAGACAAGATAGACTAGATTAAGAATAATTAAATTCTTTTTAATCTTGATCAAATTCTTATAGTAAATTCAGATACATGTGTAAGAATATAAAACAACACTATAGACAATACAAATAAAAAAACAGTAAATAACAGAACCATTAAAATTGGTCTTAGTAATGCAGAAAGCAATAAATAAAGTAGGTCCTGGGAAGATTATTAGGGTTTCAACTATTTTCACTCCCACCATTGACTTAAATCTTGTTCAACGATACAAGAGAAAATACGCGTTCTGTACTATATTAAGGTACCTAAGATGCTGGTTAAACAGCTAGTTTAAATACTGTCTAAAGTGCTCAAAAATCTAAGATATCCGAAGTATTTGAATTCAGGATCTTAAACTTGAACAGAACTACAAAGGAAAATATGATGACAAACAACCTCATGCTTCTAATAAATCTACATGCTAGAATTCTTCCATTTTATTGGGCCTCTGTCCTTCCGATTGAAAACACTAACTAGTCCTGGGAAGATTATTAGGGTTTCAACTATTTTCACTCCCACCATTGACTTAAATCTTGTTCAACGATACAAGAGAAAATACGCGTTCTGTACTATATTAAGGTACCTAAGATGCTGGTTAAACAGCTAGTTTAAATACTGTCTAAAGTGCTCAAAAATCTAAGATATCCGAAGTATTTGAATTCAGGATCTTAAACTTGAACAGAACTACAAAGGAAAATATGATGACAAACAACCTCATGCTTCTAATAAATCTACATGCTAGAATTCTCCCATTTTATTGGGCCTCTGTCCTTCCGATTGAAAACATTAACTAGCACCCGCGTGTTCGAAAATACACCCTTAGTGCGTGGCTTAGTTTCGTCAAAATCCTGGGGGGGGGGCAAAGTTGGAACCAATTTTCTAAAATCATGTGAAAATGTAAAGTAAAAAATAAAAAAAGGCCATTTGGTACCATAAAGGTAATATTTAGTACTATAAAAGTAATATAAAGGTACTTTGTAGTACAATAAAGGTAAATATGTACTGAAAAATCTGTGTCTGTTGATGCTTGAATTATTTAGGTTTATGTTAGTTTTGACAAGATTTTGAAAGAAACTAAATTGCAGCTGGGGCAGGGGAGGGGGCAAACTGAGGTCTGGGGGGGGGGTTGCAAACCAAGGTCTGGAAGGGAGAGTCCCCCCCCCTGCCTCAAAGCAAATTACACCCCTGCATTACATGAGAGGTATCATACAAACAATAATTTTCTCTAGGGCAGTAGAGATCTGAGCAGTGCTTGTATCTTCTCACAACAGGGGCTTGCGAGGCTATGGTTAGCGGTTTTGATGATATGAGAACATTCATAATAAGACCACAAAAATCGGTAGCTGACAAAACACCATCTTCTGAAGGAATACGGTTATCTCTAACTATACCAGTGATCTTTGCCCACCGTACCAAGAACCAAAATACTGGAAGAAATTCCAGTTTGGAGCCTATCAAAGACTGGATGATTTCTGTCTTATGTAAACCCACGCTATTAATAGAAATGTCAATGTTATTTAGCACACCATTATGACTGATATGGCATTTCATATGTGCCCCACCAGAGCTTGTCACAACTGAACATCTCTCACTTTCACCAATAAGAATAGGTTTAATATAATTCTCCAATATGGCAATCTCAGATGCTTCCTGTCGAGAAATTAGTGATGAGATATTAATGTCAGACTCAGAATCACAGATGTAAGTTTCTATCGAGCCGTGAAACTTAGCATCGGAAAGTAAAACCAATGACTTGTCTTTAATCAATGCAGCAATCATCTTCCCTGTGTCGGTTTTCTGAGAGGTCACTTGTTTTAACGCATTAAAGTTTTCAAAGAAATAAGACCGAGCACTAGCCCCTATTTGCTTAAAAACCAATTTCTCGATTTAATACGATTTTCAGGCAGCAGTTTTGAACTCTTAATCTCGCAAAGTACATGAGGTACAAGCCAAGCAAAGCTAAGAAACGTTTCTGAGCCACATTTTGCTCGAGTGTATGATACTTTATACCAAGCCGAGGCTTTTGCCTTTATGGCACTGTCTGTAGCAATCCCGTCATAGAATTTCGCTTTAAATGTGCCTTTTAAATCGTCCATTGCTTTTTGAGCCAGGGATGGTTTATGCAGTGTAAAAGATTGCGTAGTTGCTGCGAATGGATAATGTCCAATAATGAGGCTATATTCATCTTGAAACCCACATTGGCACATTATATTTTTTAAGGATACAGAATAAAGTTCGTAGTTCTTCTCCGCGGGCATTAGGAAATCTTCATGCCCTGGAATAATTAGATCAAGGTCAAGACCAGGTCTACTACAATTACCAGCTTCAAGATCGAAGGCTAATGTGCTATGATATAGCTGACCAATTATTTTTTTTGTTATATAAGTAATTTTTTGGTTTTTTGCATATAGTCAGGGTAACCGTTTGTGTTAGTAATATTCCAAGCATCAATGGGGACTTCCGGCAGTATTCCCGTCTTGGGAAAGTCTACAGCATAAGCTTGTGCTTCAGCCAATTTCATCGCAATGGGATCACAAGTCCCTTTGTCAAGTTGATCACAAAGAGCAAGATGGAGATTTGATATTTGACCTAGCATATCACTAGATAGGCAGTTAACAAAAAAATTGCAAAGGTTGTCTAGACTCCAAGGCATTGTACAAGAGGGCATCTTTCTCTTTAATTTAGCATAATTGAAGGGAGGCACAAGCACGGATTTCGGCGGCACGAGTCTTGAGTCCCAGATCACGGAAAATTGATCCCCATCCAAATCACCACCACTACAGGCTGCAGAGAGAGAGAACTTGCAACTTGGTTTCGCTGGAAAAATTAGTACATTTTTGTACATTTGAAATTCTGACCTGTTTACGGCTTGTACAACACGGATGTCACCAGGGTGTAGACAAGGATTGCGATAAATCAAGACCTAAAAAAAGGAATTTTAAACTAGTGAAAAGAACAGAGTCAGGTTTTTTTATAGCTAGCCTTGTTAAATAGCATATCAATTAAAGAAAGAAAAATACCGAAAAAAAAATTGAGACGCATTGAGGAAAAAATTTGATCCACTATTAACAGGGTATATATCCACACACAAAAATTTGACGAAGATGAAAACAATTTATTTGTTTGTCAATTCTGTTAACAGGATAGAATGGTGAGAACTGTCAATGGAAGATGTAAAGCACAATATTTTTGGAGAAAGCTAAAAAATATTACAAATTTAAATATCTAATTTTTCAATTAACAAGTTCAGTTGCTATAGTAATAAAAACGATAGTATTCTGAAAATAAATATTATTATCGTTAGCTAAACTGAACTAACTCAGGCACCCAATATTTGTGGTAAAAGTAGTCGAATTTTTCATTTTGATTACTCATAGAAAATAGTCTTTGATCTTCCTGTAAAATTGATTCCTGAGCAGGGTCCCTTAGCAGTTTATTAACCACACTTGCACTTACGTACAAATATGAAAAAATCCAAACATAGTTGGAAACACTCGGAAGGCATTTATTTATTCGTTTACAAAAAGTCGAATTAGGTCCGTGATTAAAGGATAACCAAAGCCAATAGTCAAAATAACATGGAGAAAACAGGGTCTAATGCTTTGCAAATTATCAAAACGATCAAGCTAGTGATTCAGAAGTCCTGCTTCTGTCCTGAAGAAGCTAATCCTAAAAGCTGGATTGAGCTGAATCAAAGTTGTGTTTAGTCTTTTCCAACTGCCAATCCCTTAGCTGGAAGGAAGCACCTCCTTTGGGGCAGAATCACATCGATATTTTCATCAAACCAAGGGGCAGAATCACAATCAAGGGCTTAATACTGTCTAAAATGGGGTTGATTCATATGCAAAAAAAAACCTAAAAGAAACGAATGCAAGAAAACAATTAAAAACCAATAGCTTTCTCAATAACGTACAACAACGTTGAAAATACATGTTTGCCATTACTCTAGCTAAGCTTGTTCGTATTCCATTTTAAAGCAAAAATTAAAGCTTGCCCGTAACGCCAGAAATTCAACATGCAATACTCAGTAGTCACTTCAAAAACGAAGCGAATTTCTTTGCCCAAAACTTGACTAGGAATGTTTTCCTCACGCTCAGGCAGGGTATTCCAAACATGAGAACAACAAGCGTGAATTACAAAAGATGCTCAAAGGGTGCTCCTAAACCGTTGAAATTACATTACACGCTTTTCTCGCATTGTCATCACGATAATCTTTATATATGTAAAACGATTTAAAAAAAGGAAATATCCGTTGTTTCAGATTTTTAAATGAGAAAATTGCAACTTAATAACTGCAATCTTTGGATTTCCGCCCAATGATTAGGTCTGGTGTACCGTATAGAGTAAAATAAGTAAACAATCGCGTATGCTGTAAAACAATGCATAAAAGCACAGGGAGAACCTATAGCTACAAACAGTAATGAGATCATTGTGAAATTACAGCTTCTGGAAAAACGTATTGAAAAAAAAATCATTCTTTATGAAGAATTAAGAATGTGAGCTTTGTAAGTATCTTCAGAAGTTTGCCAAATGCTCAAAAATGCCTTGATACATAAAAATACAAGAAAACCATCCAAAGAGCGGGACAATTTATTTCACTTAGACTTCTTCAAAAGTTGGCAAACAGATTAACTGGCTAGACTGGACTGGCTAAAAGCATTTCTTAAGCGAAATAGCGAACTATAAATCTGAAACCCAAAAAACACTAGACAGACCCAAGCAGCTGCATTTAACACAGTTGTATGAGGCACATTCTTCTACAGCCTGAGGTCAACGCATACGTCTCCAACAGTATCTGCAGAGACAGCAGAAAATATGGCAATGCTGTGATTTGGGTTGGCGATGGGTCAGACAGTACCGCCATTCTTCATCTTTCCATTCATAACTGCATGTTTCAAGAAGGTCCACCTGGTTCGCTAGGATGCTGCACCAAAGAGATTCCAACTTTTGTGTCTTCCATCCAGTGCTCCATGAAACAGGTGAAACCTTCATAGGAAGATGAAGCATTACGATGCTTTGACAGTCACGAGATCCAAATGTTAGTGCAGCTTGCGAAACTGCAAAAACAGAAGTGTCAAAATTGTGAACTTCTTTTCACACTGTTCACATTGCTCACTGTCTAAGTGAAGGTCTTTTGACAGTTTCCAATAGGTACCGTAGAAACCTGGCAGGAGAACACAGAAAGCGTCAGATGGTTTGCACTCAACCCCCCATAGCACTCAACCTCCTGACCGAAGGCAGAAAATCAGGAGATCAGTACCTGCGCTACATTCGAACAACTGGTCAGCATGCGAAAAAGTATTCTTTATAACAATGCATACTGAAAACCACCATTTTCCTTTATATGTTTTTGTATCTGAAAATATAGCTATAAGAATTTCGTCCATATGCAAGATGCTTATTTCCTTGGTGATTCTGTGAAAACTTGAACATCCAGTTCAGTGTCCAATACCATCCCATGCCCGTCCACTTTCCCCTCACAGGTGGGGCACAAATGAAAGGAATACCAGTGAATAAAGACGAAGGTAAAACACTCCTTGACTTAGTTTATACAGATGATATGATCAGCATAAACGAAATATTAGCGAAATGAATGAGTTTTCGGATGTTTTGAATGTTCAGGATGCAAGAAAAGATATGAAAAGGAATCCTAAGATTATTGTTGTTGTTATTATCACAGCTCAGGCTTCAAAGGACTATTGCGCTCCACCAGGATTGTCAACTGTATAAGAATAGCAACTCAGCCATGCATTTCCGTGTTCCTAAGTATTTCACTGATATGGGCTGTGTTCTTCCGATAAAATAAAACACGAAAAAGTACAAAACCATAATTGCGATCCGAGAGGACAATGCTCCCATACACCCAATCGGACCACATCAACCACACTAAGTTTTATTTTTTTTTTTTTATTCGTAATTTTTCTTTAGAAACGAAGTTTAAAATTACAAGAAAATACTTTTTAAGGTTATTTTGTTTCTTATTGTAGCCCTTCAATTGTGATACCACTATATAGTGAGAGAAATAAATGAGATGAAGATGTTCTCCTTGGACGGAAGCTTCAATACGTTGACCTAAATTTGGGAGCGCACTGTTATCTTGGTTTATTGACTAATTTATCGACATGGTGTCGGACAAGGATCATTTCGTTCAGCCATATAGAAAACATGCTTCCACCTCTTTGATAAATGGTCAAAAATATACAACAAATAAAATAGTTAGATACGAGATACATACAGAAAAGATAAATTACATCTCGTTCAGCCATGATAAAAAAGTTTCCACCCTTTTCATAAATGATGGAAAATATTTCCTAAAACGATAAACAGAAGTTCGAATAGGGATAAATCATTTTATTAGAGTGATAATAACATTAACAAAATATATTGGATATCTCAATCACATGTACAGTGACCGTCATCACCAGAGATTCAACAGTATTTCTGCTGATGACAGTCACTATAACTGTGATCGATATATCCAGTATATTTTGTGAATGTTATTATCACTGCCTAATAAAAGAATGTATCCCTATTCGAACTTTTGCTTATCGTCATGGAAAGACAGTGTGGTCTTCTAAATTACCTATTTCCTAAAACGTATATAAAAACACTATAACATGGAGGATTTGCATGATATGACAAATTTAACTTTTTTTTGCTCCCCAACTAAAACATACAACCCTAATAGAGGTTTTGAAGCTGAATTCAAAACTGTAATTAGGAATACTCCGCTGCCTCAAGTTGCTTAAGCAATATTTGCTACTTTTTTCTATGTTTTCGTTGTTTCCTTTTTTAAAAGAATTAGATGCTTTGGGCCTTTGAAAAAGTATGAACATAAACCCTAGCTGAAAATTTTTATTGCTGCAACTTTTTTGTTAGAAAGTTCGGTACTTTTAAAAAAGAAAATCAAAGACCAAATATTCTACACAGACTCTAAGCACAGGGGAAAATACCAAAATACCGAAAATTTCCTTTTTAACATGTTATACACAAATGAGGAAAGAGAAACTTCAGAAAACTATGACACAAAAACTGTGTACAACGATTGTATTCCTGCATTGGACTTTCAATTCAGCGTAAAAATGTACCCCATCCAATTTCCCTCTCACTATTATTTCTCTTCATGATCCTTCTAAGTGTCTGACTGACTTACCTCTCCAGAAATGATAAGCGGCTCAGAGCAATCGTCTTTTTCAACTTGGAGGAACACCTCGTTATCATCAAGAATTTGAAATGGGTCAGCAACGCCAAACAGAAAGGCAGCATTTTTCACCGGAATTTTCGTTTTCAAATTGAGATTTTTAAAGCCAATAACAAAGAGTCTTCTAACGATTTGAGACCAAAAATCTTCCCCAAGGATGTTGAAGGTCTTGGAAATTTCATCGATGTTCCAGTCATTCGGCAAGCTTTTTAATTTTTTGACGGCCATATCGAGCTGAACAAGGGATTTTACTTCTTTTGATAGGGCTTCTTCAAGCATTTCATGAAGAGAATGGCAAACATTAGGATTTATTGATTCAAGGAGTGTTATTACTTCTCTGTTAAGCTGAACTGGAAGGAATCGTGAGTAACCAATAATACCAAGGGTAGAGTCATTATTCTTAAATTTGACCATTGAAGGTCTTATCAAAATATTTGTGCCTTCTGAAGTCTGTTCATTCATGTATCTATCTTTTATTACTAATAATACACCTTTAACGCCAGCAAGCCTGATTTGAAATGCAGAAGGTATAGAGTTTAAATGCAGTTGCTGTGACATTTTCATAGCAAGGGACAATCGGAGAAAGCCGGCACCGTCAGTAAGCAGATCTCCTGAAACAGATTTTATGTCAGGTAGAGTTTCTATATTTTCAGGAAGTACTTGAACAGTAGGTTGGTGGTTAGAGTAGAATAAACTCAGGCTTGATAGGTATTGAGAAACAGAATGAAATTCTTTCTGGTTCAATACAATTTCTGCTCTTATTTGAGCGGCTACATCGACGTTGTCACAAGCAACAAATATGGCATTGTGATTTCTAAGCCCACTATTGCTTGTAATCAAAAAATGGTATTTTGCACCGTTAAGAAGAAGTCCTTTTTGGAGTAGGCTGTGAACAAATTTGAAAGAATTGACACCCTTTAAGTTCTGCAGGTTTTCATCACGAAACCTGATTACGGTAAACGTAAATTTCCTGTAATTCCTAAATAGCCGTGATTTATGATCGTTCACAACAGGATCATATATATTTCTTGTTGGTGTAATCGTAACTTGACGAACCTTTGTCACTAGGGAACAGGGTTTATCTTCAATAGAAGTACCCGTGATTTCCTCTTTCATATAAGATATCAAAGAAGCAAAATCAATCCAGTAAGATGAAAGTGGCTTCCGAAAAAAATGACTTTTCAGTTTACTCACCAAGACAGATGTATCTCGTAGGTTTAGTGACATTTCCAAAATTGTCTTATATAGGTATTAGACGCATTGCAGTTTTTTTGTGTCCGAATAACAGACAGTTCCCATAAAAGTAGCAGGAAATCGGGATTCTTTAATGCCTTAGCCCAAAGGTCTTTTAGTGATTGGGATGACACAGGTTCAATGTAAACCGATGTGTCAAAAACTGAAAGAGGAAACAGTCCGCTATAATAAAACGTGTTTCGGAGCATCATTGGCGAAGATTTGCCAGCATATGGTTTCTTACTCATATCCAAAGTAATGTGAAAAGTTACCACCGAGTTTTCTGAGAAGTATTGAAGTAATTTGCTGTCAAGCCCATATAATCCGGTTCTATAAGAAAGGTTCAAATATTCTTTGTTGTCGTCTTTTACCACCAGCGACGGTACACTGCTATAAGGCAAAAATAGTTTCGCTACGTGTTCCTCTTTCCAATCAATTAATGCAAAATTGAGAAGGCATGAGTAATCAAATAAGACTGTTCTAGAATAGTTTGTGTCATGTATCTCAAGTTCCAGTGACTTTTTGTCGACAAACCGCAGCAGGAATCGCATGGGTCGAGATTTCAAAATGGCAACCTCCTCAGAAGTCTGCTTGTCAATAAAATTTCCAAATGACAAGGAGGTCAGCTGCCAGTCTACTTGGCATTGCTTGCACTCATTGAATTCACTTGGTTCAAGAGCAGACCAAATTTTTACTCCCGGGCCATTCTCAATTTTGAAATTCCAAGATTTGCACAGTTGGTCATAACCATAATTTGCTGGAAGTCTATTGCGAGGCCAGGACCGGATAAGTGCAGATTTCTCATTTGCAGATGAGCCATTATTGACAGTGTCAACCAAAGAAACTTTCTCGATGTTAAGGGCTCTGCAATTGTTTAATGCAGCTTCAATTTTACTCTGAAAAAGAACGAAAATGTGAAAAAAAAATCTAGAATCTAATTAGTTGCAAGGCAATTCTTAAGTTTATAGATATTCAGATTCAAAATGTCCCTATGAAAGACAACGCAACCATGAAGGAACGGCCCAGGAATTTACTGTTTACTCAAGAATGAAAAATTAGAAACTAAACGTATGAATTATTTTATTTCTAAGCGTCGTATTTCAAAGCCTTCGGGATAAATGTAGAAAAGATATTACCTCATTCACAACTAGAGTTACATTTTATAACAGCTTTTACTTAAAGGCGGTTTCACTTAGATAACAAGTTTGGTGAAGTTATGTGTTGAAGCCAAAGATAAAAAAGAAAATTTGGAGAGAAGGGGGGGGGGTTAATTCGAATTATTTTCAATGTTAGGTAACTGAAGCACTTAGGGTAAAATAAAAAAAAAAGAAAACGTAGAGCCAACAACAGTTCCATTTTATAATGAGAAAATCGAAATGCCAAATTACTTAAGAAACAATCGTTCAAAACACAATTGCTTATTTTTGTTTTGTCTAATAATGGAACATCTTTGAATTAATTCTTAACATTTTTACATTTTTGACATTAACAATAAAGTTTGTCCGTTTAAAGCAAGTGTTTATCGAACTACCCAAACAATAAAATCATACTTCTGTGTCTCACACAGTGGTATCTGCGTGACCTTTGTGTAAAAAAACTAAAACATGTGTTTTTAGAACATCACTGTAATTTGTTTCTCAAAGGGTCTTTTCAACCAATCTCGAGACAAGGAGGAGGGGGTTTAACTATCTCTGCACCTAAATTACTAAAAAGAGAAGGTATGTAGCCCTTCAGCCAATAGCCAGTGGCTTACAAAGGTTAATGAATACAAAGCTATTTGATTTCAGATATTTGCTAGATGTTACTTCAGCTTGAATTTCCAATCTCAAGAACTGGAATTTCCAACCCACATTCACAATGATGGCTAAATTACTAATATAATGCCGTACCTGCACACAGGAGGGGTGGGGGCGTCACCATCCCAAACCCTTGTTGTGCTTGGTGTCGAAGGACTCAATCTAAAAAATTGAAATATACTGCTGAAAAATCTTAATTTCTTTGTTGTCGCTCCCCCCTCCCGTCCTTAAGGTAGGACCTTTGGAGACCTAAAATAAAATGCTACATAATACTCTGAAATAATAACGATAAATTTGTGGTATTCTAAAAATATGTCAAAAGACATTAAGAGCAGTAAAGAGAAATAAAAACACAAAAAAAAAAAAACAATAAGCAAAAAAGTAGCCAACAGACAAGCAAGATTTAAAACAAAGTCCCGCTTTCACGTCTAAGAAATGAATTATTTGCCTGTATTGCATTTAATGTGGATTAGGATCTCAGGAACATATGCCTGATTTTCAGCAGACTTAACGTCGTGCCATTCACAACAAATTTTGTCCATGAGAATAATTCGATAAGATATTCGACATTCGACAAAATTCTCACATAAGGGCGAATCTGATAAATTATTATTTTGTAAGATGTGTCATGTATTTTGTAAGATTGCTGGTCATGTGTCAATACTAAAACTCGGTCCACCGCCAGAGACTTTGACTCTCAAGTTTTTATTCACTTCCACCAAGTTGAAGTGAAATGAATTAAATGGATTTTGTCTCTAGTTCAAGCTAGCATGAAAATGCCGGACTTGCCATTCTCGGTCAACATGGGTTATTTATGACAAGCACGATTACCAGATGTCGCATGAAATATTTCTTCATAAAACATAGGCTACATAGATAAATAATCATATTCAAGCTAATCTAGAAAATGTCCTAACAAGTCACAAAATAGTGTGACAATGTCGAAAAACTAAATAAGAGAATTTTGATAATGCACCTGAATTTTGCAAACATCAGCCTTTTATGTGCAACTAAGGTCCGTTGGTAATTTTCATTTTCAAACAGTATTTTGGCATATTCCATGACATGACATTCCATGACAACTGGTACAGTTCCATGACAACATTATTCCGTGACAACCGGTACAGTTGGTACCTGTGCTTTCACTATCTTTTAGAGTACACTGCTTTATTTTGAACAAGTGTCCATTAAAATTTTTAGATTTGCTTTAATACTTCATTTCTACTTTAAATTTGGAAGTTCTACTTTTTTCTTGTTTTTCATTGTTTTTCATTGTAGTTTTTCATTGTTTAAAAAAAACAGTTTTGAGAAAGTCAAACTTTAGAATAAAGAGCGAGGCGTTGAGGAGGGGACAGCCCCTTTCATATACGGATTAATTTTTGTTCTTTTTAAGTTCTAACGTCATTCCTTACTTTCAGGTTAAAAAACTTGTATTTTTTATTTAATTTTTGAATGTTCTAGAATTAACACGGGTTTTGATCTTCGCTCACCGTACATGAATAATTAAACAAAAATTGCATATTAATTTTACTTTTATTTGGATAAATGGCTTTCTCGAAACCTGTTTAATTTCATTTACGAACGTTTTTATTTGTAATAAATATACGTAGCTTACGAATTAACTTACGTACCGAACTTCTATATTCATATATTTTTAATGCGTATATAAGAGGGTTCGCCCCCCAGTCAATACCTTGCTCTTTAAGGTAAAGTTCGAATTTTGTTCCAATTCTTTAAAAATGACCCTTTTAATCACAAATGCCGTTAATTAGAATAAATAGCTGTAATGAAAGTACTAAATAATCTTTGGCTTAAAGAGCGAGGTATTGACTAGGGGGCGAACCAAATCATATACGTAATGTTTTCTGTCGTTTTATGTTTTGATGTTGCTCCTAACTTTCAGTTGAAAAACTTTTTTTATATATATAATTTCTGATCTTTTTTTAAATAATGCTGGGAAATCCGGCGCCCCTTCATAGCAATGTCCCTTCCCCCATGAAAACGTCCTTCATGGAAAGATCCTCCCACATAACCCCCGACCCACTCCCCACCCCCACCCCCCACTACCAGAAAAAATCCCAACTGAAAGCGTCTGTATACTTCCCAATAACCAATACTATATGTTAACATTGGGTAAAATTCATAACTTTCAGCCCTCCCTCCGGGGACTCCAGGGGATTAAGTCATCGTAAAAGACATACTTATCATATTTTCGACCATGCTGAACAAAATGGCTATCTCAAAATTTTGATCGGGTGACCTTGGGAAAAAATGAGCGCGGGAGGGGGCCTAGTTGCCCTCCATTTTTTTGGTCACTTAAAAAGGGCACTTGAACTTTTAATTTCCGTTCGAATGAGCCCTCTCACTTTATTCTAGGACCTCCGGATTGATACGATCATCCCTGAAAAAAAAAAAAAAAAAAAAAAAACACGCATCCGTGATCTTTCTTCTGGCAAAAAATGCAAAATTCCAGATTTTTGTAGATACGAGCCTGAAACCTCTGCAATAGGGTTCTCTCATACGCTGAATATGATGGTGTGATTTTCATTGAGGTTCTACAACTTTTAGGGGGTCGTTCCCCCTTTTTTCGAAAATCAGCCAAATATTCTTAGGCGCGGAACTTTTGATAGGTAGAACTAAACTTGATTGAACTTATATATTTGAAATCAGCATTAAAATCTGATTCTTTTGATCTATCTATTGGTATAAAAATTCCGTTTTCTACAGGTTCGGTTACCATTGAGCCGGGTCACTCCTTACTTACAGTTCGTTACCACGAACTGTTTGATTAGTTACACTCAGTCTTTGCTTTGAAACGGATGTACAGTTGCCAAGCATGCCACTCAGTGGATGCAGCAAAGAGTGCAGGGGATTTGAGTGTCTTAGACAAAAATAAACAAAATGAATGATTTGTTAGCCTTAACTGGATAATAACCTCAAAAATTAAGGTTCAGAAGATTAAGTTGATTAGAATATGAATTAAAAGGGGGTAAAAAAGGCGAGTTGGTAACGACAAAATTGATCAATGGCATAGCTTCACTTCTGGGTAGCATTATTAGGAAAGACGGTGATCCAGTGAACATATTACAAATAGAATAGTCAAGGCGCATGGTGTTTCACAGTGAAGGACGCTCACAGTGAAGGAGAATAGCAATATAATTCTGGGAACTAAGATTAGAGTATTAAAAGCAATGACAATGACAGTAGTTAAGGGTGGTTCTGAGACGGGTCAGTTTCAAAAGGTAGAGGAAGATGTGTTAGATGTTTTGCATATAATATGGTCAGTTACAGATAATAAAGAGTTCTCACTAAAATCCCACCTCTGGTACCCAAGGTTGGTGCTCAGTATGATCTAAAATCGGGACAGAATTTTGCCAATTTCGGGATCCACATAAACCTAAAGTCGGAATAGCAGCTTGCTAATTAAAGTATCCTAGGAAATCTAAAAAAAAAGATGACATCTCCGTTTATGTAAAGCAGCAGTTGAACTATTGTAAATTCTGGGACCCGAAAGAATCTGAAGTTAGGATTGCAGTTTACTAATTCCAGTACCCTAGGAAAATTAAAAAATAAAGTAGATGGCCCCTTGCTGATTTTCTTAACCACCAAAATTAGCAATCCGCGTCACTGATTTTAGAAACTAGTCAATTTCATTGGTACTAAAATTAGCGAACTATTGCCCCGACTTTAAAACAAAAAGAACCGACACGAGTCCCGAAGATCCGACTTCAGTTGGACCGATAATATGTTAAGGGCTCTGATATTGTTTTTTTTAAACCAATTTTTGATTAAAAAGAAAAATGGAATTTTATTGAATCAATATGAAAAAGCGTGTGACCAACTTCATAATGACAACTACATTATTTTATACATCTTGTGACCGAATCTTGTAATTGGATGGCACAATTTTAAGACCCAACAATTTTCTGGGGGACACTAGAAGTCTCCCTCTCTCGCTAATTTTGAAAATTTTTGAAACCATGCTGTGGCTTCTTAAAGGAGTATAAGGGGGAGTAGGGCATATCGTTGCATTATATTGTTTTCTGATTCGATAGCTATAAATACATATTACTAGATAATATGTGAACGATTTTTTACTAAAGCAAATTTTACTCGAGTCTGTCAGAAGCCTATCTACCTAACTACAAATTCCACAATTTTTTTTCAAGATTTTCGGATAACAGCACTCCATTCACTCTTTAACTTTTAAAGTTCAATAGAATCCTCTCTAAAACAATAACCATAACTGATATAAAATATACTGGCTAGAGGATGCCAAATATTGTATTTCTTAGGGGGTGGGGAGCAAACATGACCAAAAAAAAAAAAAAAAATCAAAACAATCACGAAGCATATTGTGTTATGTCCATAAGACATATATAATACCCGCCCCCCCTACTCCCCCCCAATAATCAAACGATGAGTAAACCTAAAAAATCCTAGATATATTTTTTAGCCTACTGGAACAAAACAAAGCAGAGACAGCAGAATTGAGAGGGTTAGCCCCCTCATATTTAGAATAACTCTAAATAATATTAAAAATAAAACAAAGTTTTCTTTAAAAAAACTAGTTTTTTAATGAAAGTAAGGAGTCTTGAAACTTAGAACGGAAATATTTTATTCTATATATGAAGAATCTACCGCCCCCAAGGTCCATCAGTGTTTACGCTGAAATTTAGCTTATATTACATTGAAAGTTGAATTACTGGAAACTGAGTACTATGTTGAAAATTAAGCGTAGAGTGGAGAACTTACGGGTGTGGCAGTCCAGCTCATATATAGAATAAGCTCTGCTCATTTTAAATTATTTTAAAATATGCTGTCCAACCTAAGAAATTGAACTTCTTGGAAATCGTGTTTTGTTATCCAGATTTATAGCAAAAGCTCCGGGAAGGTCAACCTTGAGATTCTAAATTTAAAGCTTTTTCCAATGAATTTTTTTCCAATTTGACAAAGTTTTCTGATGCCTCACAAGCAACCTCATACGCATCATGACTCTTGTCATTTACACATCTACTTATAAGATATAATTAAAATGAACTGAAAATCGAATAACGGTAATTTTTTTTCTACATTTCAACCAAATTCGATGAAAAGTAAAAATCAGTGTCCTAGTTGAGCTGAATTAGCCAATACTTCTAGATGGACCCCGGCACCACACCGGCGCATCAACCGAACGCCGCCAACGAGGGGCCCGGTTGACAACCGCCTTAAAAAAGTTTGATATTGAAATAAGGAATTTTTAAAAACTTGAAATTTTTTGCAATAAAAAATGAAAAAAAATTGAATAAAAAAAAAACTTTCCTAAAAATAATTTTTTAAAATAAAAGTATAAGTAATTTCAAAATTAAGCTCAGAATATACAAATACATATTGAAACTCGAACTTAAAACAACTAGAAATTAATATTAAAAAATGAATAAATCTCAAAACGAACAGAAATTAAATAAAGAATTATAGCAAAAACTTACAATAAGTAACAATATAAATGAATAAATACATCTTAAAGCGAGTAATGCTTAGATTGAAGATGAAAATCAAGCTTAAGACGAAAAAAATATTTTCCTTTTGAAGTACAAATGAAACTTAAAACGAGCAGAAATTGAATAAGCAATCAATGCAAACAAACATACAATAGATATTAATGTAAATAAATAAATCTTAAAACGAGTGAAACTTAAATTGATTATTCAAATCAAGCTTGAAACGAACAAAAATATCCACAAACAAGACTTTGGGTATGGCCTCCTTCTCTCACTGTAAAAGTCTAAAACCTACTGCATCATTGGCGCTTTACTGAAAACTATATGCGTCTTGAACAGTCTTGGAAAGTATAAACAACCTCAAATTTAATATTTGATGTATAATTATATTAATTGATTAAAAATCCATCTGTTCCAGAATTTATTTCACTATAATTGTATTTTTATTTTAAATTCTGTAAGAACTGGAAAAGAAAATATTTGTAATATAATCCGTTTTCAGTTAAGCGCCAATGACGCAGCAGGCTTTTTGTTTTTATTTATAGTTAGGAAAGGAGGAAGTATCCAAACACTTGTTCGTAGTGAAACTATATTCGTCTTTAACAACTTTAAAAAGAGCTAATAAATTAAACTGAATATTTGATGTATATTGATATTAATTGCTGAAAGCTCATCAGTTCAAAATATTCCTATGATTTTAATGTTTATTTTCAATATTAAATAGTAAAAAAATATCTGTCAGAAAATTGGTTTTCAGTAAAGCGCCAATGACGCAGTAGGTTTTAGACTTTTACAGTGAGAGAAGGAGGGTATACCCAATCTCTTGTTTGTGGTGATTTTTGTTCGTTTCAAGATTGATTTGCATATTCAATTTAAGTTTCATTCATTTTTAGATTTATTTATTAATTTACATTAATATCTTTTGTATGTTTGTTTGCATTGATTGTTTATTTAATTTCTGTTCGTTTTAAGTTTCATTTGCGCTTCAATAGGAAAATATTTTTTTCGTCTTAAGCTTCATTTTCATATTCAATCTAAGTATTACTCGCTTTAATATCTATTTATTCATTTATATTATTACTTGTTGTATGTTTTTGCTATGATTGTTTTTTTTAATTTCTGTTCGTTTTGGGTTTCATTTTGTTCTGTGATAGTAATTTCTGGTCGTTTTGAGTTTGTATTTTTAAAGGTATTTGTATCTGCTGAGCTGAAGTTTAAAATGGCCTTTAATTTTCTTTGAAAAGCTTCTTTTTCAGAAAGTTTTTTAAATTAATTTTTGATCGTTTTTGATTGCAAAAAATTTCAAGTTTTCAAAAATTTCTTATTTCAAAAACAGAATTAAAAAAAAAATCAAATATTCATCAAAGTATCAAAACTGATATCAAAGTGACGATATCAAAGTGAAAAAATGGGTTTGTGTCAACCTTGGAGTTTTAATTATCTGATGTTTGTACTATTTCTAACAAAATTGCTATTTCAAAATTAATATCGGATGGGTTTGGGGAAAAGCGGCGTGTGGGGACTAGATTAAGCTTCGGTCTCTTTTGACTCTTTAAAAGTTAACTAGAACTTTCTGTTTTCAATCAAATGAGCCCTCTGAAGTTTAAACGAACATTCTTTCAGAAAGAGACACGTATTTCCCCAGGGTAATATTTTGCAACCCTTATATATAAACTCTGGGGGGTTTTGTTAACCCCGGAATTGTAATTTATGACGTTTGAATTATTTTTAACAAAATAGACACCCCAATCTTATATTGTATGTGTTTGTCCTTCCGATACGCCGGACGGCATGGGGGGTGGGAGGGGCTAGTTGCCCATTGATCTTTTTCCACTCTGAGAAAATGAACTACAACTTTTAATTCCCATTCAAATGAGCCCTCTCTGAAGTTTATACGAGCATACCTTCCATAAGAACCATATATGCCCCCGGAGCAATACTTACAACGCCTAAACCGGCCCTGGGGGGGGGGGGTTGTGTCGACACAGGAGTTTTTCTTATCTGACCTTTGAACTATTTTTAACGAAATGACCATACGTAAAGTAGTTTTTGTTCTATGATCTTTGAACTATTTTTAACTAAATGGTTACCTCAAATTTTTTATCAGATGTATTTGGGGAAATAGGGCTTGGGGGGCCAGTTGCCCTCTAAACACTTTTGACTCTTAAAAAGAGCACTAGAACCCTAAATTTCCCCCCGAATGAGCCCCCTTTGAAGTTTATACGACGACCCCTTCTATATGAAGTGCCTCTGGGGAAAAAAAAATAAATGGAGTGTGGAGGGAGGCTAGCTGCCCTCCAATCACTTCTGACTCTTAAAAAGTGAATTACAACTTTCAATTTGCAATCAAATGAGCCCTCTAGGAAGTTTATACGAGCATCCCTTCCATAACAACCATAGATGTTCCCAGGGCATAACTTACAACGCCTACCCCCAGGCCCTGGGGGGCTGTGTCGACACCGGAGTTTTTTGTTATCAGAGCTTTGAATTATTTTAACAAAATGTTCATCTCAAAATTTGTTCTGATACATTCAGGTTGTGGAGGAGGGGGGGGCTAGTTGCCTTCCGAATTCTTTTGACTCTTAAAAATTGAACAAGAACTTTCAATTTCCAATCAAATGAGCCTTCTCCAAAGTTTATACGAGCATCCCTTCCATAAGAACCATAAATGCCCCTAGAGCATTACTCATAACACCTGCCCCCGAGCCCTGACGGGTTCTGTCGACACAGGAATTTTTCTTATCTGACCTTTGAACTATTTTTAATGAAATGGCTGTTATAAAAATTTCATCGGATGGGCTTGGGGACAAAAGAGTGTTGGGGGGGACTAGTTGCCCTCGGATATCTTTTGACTCTTAAAACTGAACTAGAACTTTCGATTTCCAATCAAATGAGCCCCCTCTAAAGTTTAAACGAGCATCCCTTTCACAATAACCATATACGCCCCCAGGACAACACTTACAACGCCTATCCCCCGGGCTCTGGGCGGAGTTTTTGTTATCTAATTTTTTAACAATTTCCAAAACACTGGCTATCTCAAAATTTGTAGCGGACGGTTTTGGTGAAAAAAGAGCGTGGGGGGGGGCTAGTTTAACTCTCTTGACTCTTAAAAAGTGAACTAGAACTTTCAATTTCCAATCAAATGAGCCCTCTATGAAGTTTATACGAAGATCCCTTTCATATGAACCATACATGCCCTTATGACATAACTTAGAACGCCTTCCCTTGTGCCCTGGGCGGTTCTATTGACACAAGATTTTTTTTTTATCCGACCTTTGAACTATTTTTAACAAATGTCTATCTTAAAATTTTCATCAGATGGGTTTTGAAAAAGAAGGCGGGGGAGATAGCTGCCCTCGGATCTCTTTTGACTATTAAAAAGTGAACTAGAACTTTCAATTTCCAATCAAATGAGCCCTCTCTGAAGTTTATACGAGCATCCCTTTCATACGAACAATAAATGCCCCAGGGCATAACTTACAACGCCTGCCCCCGAGCCCTGGGGAGTTGTGACGACACCTGAGTTTTTGTTATCTGACTTTTGAGCAATATTTAACTTCATGGCTATCTCAAAATTTTTATTGGATACATTTGGGGAAAAGGGGCGTGGGGGGGGGGGCTATTTACCATCCAATCTCTTTTGATTCTAAAAAACTGAACTAGAACTTTTAATTTCCAATCAAAGAGCCATCTCTGAATTTTTTACGAGCATCCCTTCAAAAAGAACCATATATTCCCCTAGGGCTTAACTTACAACACCTGTCCTCGGGCCCTGGGGGGCTGTGTTGACCCCTGAGTTTTCATTATATGGTCTTTGAACTATTTTAAAAAAAAAGTTATCTCAAAGTTCATATCAGATGGGTTTGAGGAAAAAAGAGCTTGGAGGGGGGGGGGAGGCTAGGTGCCCTAAAATCTCTTTTGAATCTTAAAAAGGGAACTAGAACTTTCAATTTCCAATCAAAATAGCCCTCTTTGAAGTTAATACGAGCATCCCTTCCATAAGACCCATATATGCCCCCAGGGCATAACTTACAACGCCTGCCTCCGGGCCTTGGGGGGTTGTATCAACACCGGAATTTTTGTTATATGATCTCTGAATTATTTTAACAAAACAGCTATATAAAGATTTGTATTGGTTGCATTTCGGAAAAAAAGGGTTTGGGGAGGGGGGAAGCTAGTTATCGTACAACTTATTTGGACGCTTAAAAAGTAAATTGAAACTTTGAATTTCTAACCAAGTGAGCCTTCTTTGAAGTTTTTTACGAGCATTCCTTCCTTAAGAACCATATATGCCCCACGGCATAACTTATAATCCTTGCCCCTGAAGACTGTGGGGGGAGTGTCCTGCTCAAACATACAATTTCCAGAACTTTCAACTACGTTGAGAAAAATGGCTTTATCCAAAATTTGATTGGATGTGTTTGGGGAAATGGTGGGCGCGGAAGGGGTGTCAGTTGCCTTAGAATCACTTTCAACTATAAAAAGCGAACTAGCCATTTAAATTTCGAATCAAATGAGCCCTTTCTGAAGTTTCTATGACAATGCTATCTATACAAAACCTTATATGCCCCCAGGGCAAAACTTACAACCCTTGCCCTGAGGGCTGTGGGGGAGTTATCATCCCCAAAGACCTAATTTCCAGAACTTAAAACTACCTTTAATAAAATGGCTATCTCAAAATTTTGATTGGATGTGTTTGGGGAAATGGTGGGCGTGGAAGGGGTGTTAGTTGCCTTCCGATCACTTTCGACTATTAAAAAGGGCACTAGCCATTTCAATTTCCAATCAAATGAGTTCTTTCTGAAGTTTCTACGACAACGTGTTCGATAAAAACCTTATATGCCCCAGGGAATAAATAATAACCCTTTCCCTGAGGGCTGTGGGGGGTTGTCATCCTCAAAGACCTAATTTCCAGAATTTTAAACTGCGTTGAACAAAATAGCTATCTCAAAATTTTGATTGGATGTGTTTGGGGAAAAGGTGGGCGTGAGAGGGGGGTTAGTTGCCCTCTAATCACTTTCGACTATTAAAAAGGGCACTAGCCCTTTTAATTTCCAATCGATTGCACCTTTTTTGAAGTTTCTATGACAATACCTTCTATAAAAACCTTATTTGCCCACAGGGCATAGCTTCAAACCCTTGCCCAGAGGGTTGTGGGGGAGTGTCCTCCTCAAAAACATATTTTTTATCTGGAAATCAAATACGCTGAACAAAATGGCTATCTCAAAATTTTGATTGGATGTGTTGAAGGGAATGATGGGCGTGGGAGGGAGCTAGTTGCCCTCCAATCACTTTCGACTATTAAAAGGGGCACTAGCCCTTTGAATTTACAATCGAATGAGCCTATTTTGAAGTTTCTACGACAATGCCTTCTATAAAAACCTTATATGCCCCCAGGGAATAACATAAACCCTTTCCCCCAGGTTTGTGAGGGAGTGTCCTCCTCAAAAAAAAATTTTCTATGTTGAAATTAGCTATGCTGTACCAAACGTCTATCTCCAAACTTTGAATGGATGTGTGTAGGGACATGATGGGTGTGGGGGGAGCTAGTTGCCCTCCAATCACTTTCGACAATTAAAAAGGGCACTAGAACTCTCGATTTCCAATCGAATGAGCCCGCTTTGAAGATTCTACGACGACCCCTTCCATATGAAGAGCCTCTGGGGAAAAGAATAATAATAAAACATTGGAGCCGTATGGCCTTTACTACATTGAATATTACATTGAAAGTTGAATTGTTGGAAAATGAGTGGTATGTTGAAAATTAAGCGTAGAGTGGAGAACTTACGGGTGTGGCAGTCCAGCTCATATATAGGATAAGCTCTGCTCATTTTAAATTGTTTTAAAATATGCTGTCCAACCTACGAAATTGAACTTCTTGGGAATCGTGTTTTGTTATCCAGATTTCTAGCAAAAGCTCCGGGAAGGTCAACCTTGAGAACCTAAATTTAAAGCTTCTTCCGATGAATTTTTTCAATTTAACGAAGTTTTCTGATGCCTCACATGCAACCTCGTGCGCATCATGATTCTTGTCATTTGCACATCTACTTATACGATATGATTAAAATGAACTGAAAATCGAATAACGGGTAATTTTTTCCAAATTTCAACCAAATTCGATGAAAAGTAAAAATCAGTGTCCTAGTTGAGCTGAATTAGCCAATACTTCTAGATAGACCCCGGCGCCACACCGGCACATCAACCGAACGCCGCCAACGAGGGGCCCGGTTGACCACCGCCAAAGGGTCGCCACACCGCCGGCAGAGGTGGCGGTGTTCGGCTGACTTTGAATTAATTTTGCAACAATTCTTTATTGCGTCAACCGCAAAGTCGGAGCTGTTCTTTTCTCGTGTGGTTAAGTATTCGATTATCCTGATTAGAAATCAAACAGGACTTTCACTATCCCCGAATTTTCTGGGATTTTCCTGAAAATCTATGGGTCACCCCGAAAAATATTTGGTTTCCCCAATCCCCAAAAATCACCCAATCACGGTGCCACCCCTATTGATTTATCACTAATGACTATTCCTGCTAAATATTACTTGGCATACCATAATTCTTCACTAGTCTCTTGTGTTACTTAAAAAGCAAAAATGTTCTTCTCCTGTGTTATTTAAAAACCAGACAGATACAATTGCAAATTTGCAATATACACGGTTCTTCATATGTTGACAAAAGTATAGTCTTTATAAATGAGATTAAACTATTTCAAATGCAGTTTTCCAATTGCTATAAGATTCTTACATCATCTGTAGTCAAGAATTTTATTTTAAGTTGAACAGAAGGCATAAACTATACAGGTTCAGTTGGATTTTGAAATTGATGGTCAACAGACTTTTGCAGCAGTTGAATCGTAAGTTCGCAAAATTTTGTTTTCTTTTGCTATTTTTAGATATGAAATTTTTACCCCCCCCCCCCCCAAAAAAAACAAAAAAAACAACAACAACAAAACCTTCTATTGCGACAAGATTATTTATAGACTATGTACAAGGTTGGGGAATTGAAGATTGAAACGGAAGTAACCCCAAAAACAAGATTCATAAAAAAAAAATGTATATTACTGCCTATAGGGGGGGGGAGAATAGGGGCTATCTTTTTTAAATTATAATACCTCATTTTTTTAATTGAAAGCAGGGATGCCAAAAAGATAACTATTTTTTCATTTAAAGCAGAGACGGAAAAAAATGATATCAAATTCCCTGGGAAACCATTGAAATATTTTGATAGACCCAGGGCCCCCGATTGAGGCTTGTTCATTGTCTTGGGTATTTTTGGATTTCTCATCGGCTACTGGCCTATTTTGGCTTTTGTGTGTGCTCCCTTTTAATTAGATTCCTTGGATCTTATTGAATGCCACGGCGAATCTATGACTCAGTTTTCCAGTAATTTGAGTTATATCTGAATAATCTCGACATTTTTGTTGTTCGACCTTTATAATTTTTAGATGATAATGCCTCGAATTTCTTTTTATTGAAAGCAGGGATGCCAAAAAGATAACTATTTTTTTTAAAGCACAGACGGTATCCTATCAAAGTGGTATCCAGAGGGGGAGGGGGTAGGAAATTGTCATATTTAAATGATAATACATAAAAAATTATTTTATATTAGAAATAACTGCATTTAATTACAAAGGGCTTTCAACCCCATTAACTTCCATTAAAATGAGCCATTAAACATCTCTCTATGATGTTCCAGTGCACCACTATCTTAGGAAAAGAAGAAGAAGCAGAAAAAAAGATGCCGCATATGCAGAATATCATGGTTTTAGCCACTTTTCTTGATTTTCAAAGGGGTTTCTATAAAGGGGTTTGGGACAAGACGGTTCTAATAATGTACTTCGTTTTTTGATCTGATTCTAGTTTTAGCAGTTATGGCCTATTTAATTTTTTACTATGGGGCGTGAAAATCTCTTACTAGGTTGCTAGCTACCCCTGCAACCCTGATTACAAACAAGAATGAGCCTACGGCTTCTTCTTCTTTTAAATAGTAAGAGACGTACCTCAAACAATCAAGTAGCTAACTAAGTCCAGCGCATGCAATGGTTTGTTATTCCAATTATCTTCTTTTAATGTAATATGTATTATTATACAAGAGACGAACCTCAAAGACTCAGGCAGCTACATATGTCCAATATATGCAATGGTTTTCTTTTCTAATGATAGTCCTTTAATATAATGCAGTCAAGACTAGGTACTGCTGCGACCCCGACCTTCCTTTCATATAACTCGTCCTTTGATATAGTTCGAGTTTTTCCTTAAATACAACTCCTTTTCGACATTGTCTCAAAGTGTATGTAACAGAATTTTTTTTTTTTTTTTTAATTTTCAGGTATATTTCTAGTTTAAATTAGAAAAATAGTATTACTGATTAGACACCATAAATATGTTTGCAGTTTACATAATAGCTTTAGCGATTCTGAACTAAAAACTAAAATTAAAAAAAATTGAATTTTTTCTCTGGAAATATAGGACAACGCTAAACACCTACTTTACGGGTTAAGCCAAAAGAACTTTGCTTCCAGGAGACAAAAAATAAAACCAATTTTACAATTTTCAGGTATTTTTCTAGTTTGAATTTAAAAATCAGTATTATTGTTTAGACACCATAAATACTATTGCAGTTTACACAATAACCATGGCAAACCTGAACTGAAAACTAAAATATAAAAAAAAGGTTTTTTTTTCTTTGGAAACAAATGCTAATATTATTTTAATATTTGCGTATTACATTTAATTTTTAAATGCTAATACGCTAATATTATTTTCTTGTCTAAAGACAAGCGTATATAAATATTGCATTCACTTATTACGTCATATATGGTTATAACCTATATACGATTGTAACTTTAAGCTTGTCATTTATAACGCTTGTAAATGAATCTGCAGTTTTATTGGTCAAAACTGTTTCTATTTTAAAAACTATTTTTTTTTTAATCGCAAAACGCACTATATGTAGCAATTTCCTTTAAAACGAGCCTTTATACAGCCCTCTATAAATTTCCAGTGTTCAACAAGCTGAAAGAGAAAAAAAGGGACAGAAAAAAAGATGCCGTTTATCGAGAATATCGTCGGTAGCTTCAAGCCAGGGGACTACAAGTTTCCTATATAGAGGTTCTGGACAAGGTCTAATAATGTGCTTCGTTTTTTGATCTGATTCTAGTTTTAGGAGTTATGACCTATTTCATTTTTTTCTACGAGACGTCTTACTAGGGATGGTCTCTTAACTGGGTTGCTAGCTACCGCTGTAACCCAGATTACGTAACAACTTTAGCGATTCTGAACTGAAAACTAAAATTTTTTCAATTTTTACGTCACGTCACGTCATATATGGTTATACAAGAAATATCTTTTCAACGCATTGTAAACAATAACCTTTTCAATGTGATTTCTACGATACAAATCATTTTGACGGATTAGTTACTATGTGCCGTAGTTTTCTGTTTACTAGGTTTCAGATCCGTCTGATGAAACTTGCATAGTCCCCATTTATAATGAACTATATAGATACTTTATGTAATTAAAAAAGAAAACCAGAAGTGTGAAGCTTAGAAGACAATCGGTGTTAGAAATCAGATTTGCTTCAAAACTCAAATATCTTTGAAAAGACTTGCAGTACGAAAAAACATCAAAAATCTATTTTTTTTGTATAAAGTGATTCTATTTTTATTTTTTTTTGTTTCTTAATTAAAAATGGAACAAGAAAATTTAATTTCCGTTTGAAGAAGCCCTCTCGTGATATTCTAGGACCAAGGGGTCGATACGATCACCCCTGGGAAAAACAAACAAACAAACAAATAAATAAACACACATCCGTGATCTTTCTTCTGGCATAAATACCAAATTTCATATTTTTGCAGATAGGAGCTTGGAACCTCTACACTGAGGTTCTCTGGTACGCTGAATCTGATGGCATGATTTTCATTAAGATTCCATGACCTTAGAAGGTGTTTCCTTCTTTTTTCGAAAATAAGGCAAATTTTCTCGGGCTCGTAGCTTTTGAAAGGTAAGACTAAACTTGATGAAACTTATTTATTTAAAATCAGCATAAAAATCCCGTTTTTTGGATGAATCTATTGGTGTCAAAATTCCGTTTTTTCGAGTTTCGGTTACTATTGAATCGGGTCGTCTCTTACCACGAACTGTTTGATACCTCAAATTTTTTATTGTAGGCAGGGATGTCAAAAAGTTATTTTTTTTTTAATTTAAAGCAGAGACGGTATCCTATCAAGGCAGTATCCAAAGGTGGGACGGGTAGGGGGTTTCATTTTTAAATGAAAATGCCTCGACTTTTTTGTTGAAGGCAGGGATGCCAAAAAATTTATTTGTTTTCTTAATTTAAAGCAGAAAGGGTATCCTATCAAGGCGGTATCCAGAGGGACTTTTTTATGCAATTGGAAGTTCTTCTAATATGAGGTATTTACAAGCTACTTACAAGTGAGAATTATAATTTTTATCAAAGCATTTTTTTATCGAAATTGAAGTGTTTCACCATCATGTATTTTTCAATTTGGTAAATTTACTCCTTTTAGATGCAGTTTGTAATTCTACTGATATTAGGTATTTTACGAGTTTCCAATTTGGAATGAATCCCCAAAAGAAAAAATGAATAATATCCAAAGGAGCAGCCAAAAGCAATCCAAAAAAGCAGCAGTCCAACATTACCCTACATGATATTTATTCTATAAGGAAGCTAAAAAAAACTTTAAAATGTATTTTTTGTTTTTTCATTGTTATTAAAGACTAGTTTTTAATACAAGGGAGGCTTTTTAGGAATCCAGAAGAGCAAAAAAAAAATCAAAGGCAGCGCAATTGCGCTGCCAAAGTAAAGAACGATGTTGGCACAATGTATTATTTTTTTTAGGCCAGGGCACTTCGTACTGAAGTTGTCGCATAAGCTTCGAAAAGGGCTCATTCGATTGGAAATTGGAGTGGCCTGTGCCCTTTTTAATAGTCGAAAGTGATTGGAAGGCAACTAACACCACTTCCATGCCCATCATTTCCCCAAACACATCGAATCAAAATTTTGAGATAGCAATTTTGTTCAGCGTAGTTGATTTCCAGATAGAAAATATGTTTTGAGGAGGACATTCCCACACTGCCCTCAGGGCAAGGGTTGTAAGTTATGCCCTGGGGTAATATAAGATTTTTATAGAAAGCGTTGTCGTAGAAACTTCAAAAAAGGCTCGTTCGATAGGAAATTCAAAGGGCTAGTGCCCTTTTTAATAGTCGAAAATCATTGGAAGGCAAATAAACCCCTTCTCACGCCCACCTTTTCCCCGAACACATCTAATCAAAATTTTGAGATAGCCATTTTATTCAACGTAGTCGAAAGTTCCAGAAATTAGGTCTTTGAGGATGACAACCCCCTCCACAGCCCTCAGGTCAAAGGTTGTAAGTTATGCCCTGGGGGCATAAAAGGTTTTTTGTAGAAAGCGTTGTCGTAGAAAATTCAAAATGGCTCATTTGATTGGAAATGGAAATGGCTAGTGCCCTTTTTAATAGTCGAAAGTGATTGAAGGCAACCAACACCCCTTCCACGCCCACCATTTATCCAAACACATCCAATCAAAATTTTGAGATAGCCATTTTGTTAAAAGTGGTTGAAGGATCCAGAAATTATATCTTTGAGGATGACACTCCCCCCACAGCCCTTAGGGTAAGGGTTATAAGTTATGCCCTGGAGGCATATAAGGTTTTATTGGAAGTTTTGTCGTTGAAAATTGAAAAAGGGCTCATTCGATTGGAAATTCAAAGAGCTAGTGCCCTTTTTAACAGTCAAAAGTGATTTGAGGACAACTAACCCCCCTCTCACGCCCACCTTTTGCCCAAACACATCCAATCAAAATTTTTAGATAGCCATTTTGTTCAACGTATTTATAAGTTTTAGAAACTAGGTCTTTGAGGATGATAACCCCCCTCAGAGCTCTCGGGGCAAGGATTGTAAGTTATGCCCTTGGGACATATATGGTTTTTATGATAGTAATGTTGCAGAAAGCTCAAAAAGGGCTCATTTTATAGGAAACTAAAAGGGCTTGTGCCCTTTTTAATAGTCGAAAGTGATTGGAGGGCTACTAACCCCCCTCTCACGCCCACCATTTCCCCAAACACATCCAATCAAAATTTTGAGACAGCAATTTCCTTCGACGTAGTTGAAAGATCTGGAAATTATGTTTTTGAGGATGACACTCCCCCCACAGCCCTCAGGGCAAGGGTTGTAATTTAAGCCCTGGGGGCATATAAGGTTTATTATAGAAAGTGTTGTCGCAGTAACTTCAAAAAGTAATCATTCGATTGGAAATTGAAACGGCTGGTGCCCTTTTTAATAGTCGAAAGTGATTAGATGGCAAGTAGCCCCCCTCTCACGCCCACAATTTCCCCAAACACATCCAATCCAAATTTTGAGACAGCAATTTTTGAGACAGCAGTAATCATTCGATTGGAAATTGAAAGGACTAGTGCCCTTTTAAATAGTCGGAAGTGATTGGAGGGCTACTAGCCCCACTCTCACGCCCACTATTTCCCCAAACACATCCAATCAAAATTTTGAGACAGCAATTTCCTTCGACGTAGTTGAAAGATCTGGAAATTAGTTCTTTGAGGATGACACCCCCCCTGGGGCAAGGGTTGTAAGTTATGCCCTGGGGGCATGTAAGGTTTTTATTGAAAGCGTTATCGTAGAAAATTCAAAAGGGCTCATTCGAATGGAAATTAAAAAGGCAAGCGCCTTTTTTAATAGTTGAAAGTGATTGGAGAGCAACTAAAGCCCCTCTCACGCCCACCATTTCCCCAAACACATCTAATCAAAATTTTGAGATAGCCATTTTGTTCAAAGTAGTTGAAAAATCCGGAAATTGTATCTTTGAGGATTAAACTCCCCCCACAGCCCTCATGGTAAGGGTTGTAAGTTATGCCCTGGGGGCATATAAGGTTTTTATTGAAAGCTTTGTCGTTAAAACTTGAAAAAGGGCTCATTTGATTTAAAATTCAAAGGGCTAGTGCCCTTTTTAATAGTCAAAAGTGATTTGAGGGCAACTAACCCAACTCTCACGCCCACCTTTTCCCTAAACACATCCAGTTAAAATTTTTAGATGGCCATTTTGTTCAACTTAGTTGAAAGTTCTGAAACTTAGGTCTTTGAGGATGACAACCCCGTCAGAGCACTCGGGAAAGGGTTGTAAGATATGCCCTGGGGGCATATATGTTTTTTATAGATAGTAATGTTGTACAAACTTCAAAAAGGGCTCATTCAATTGGAAATTCAAAGAGCTTTTGCCCTATTTAATAGTCGAAAGTGATTGGAGGATAACTAACACCCCTCTCACACCCACCATTTCCCGTAAACACATCCAATCAAAATTTTGAGATAGCCATTTTGTTTGACGTAGTTAAAAAATCTGGAAATTATGTTTTTGAGGATGACACCCCCCCCCCCACAGCCCTCAGGGCAAGGGTTGTAATTTAAGCCCTGGGGGCATAGAAGGTTTTTTATATAAAGTGTTGTCGCATTAACTTAAAAAAGTAATCATTCGATTGGAAATTGAAACGGCTGGTGCCCTTTTTAATAGTCGAAAGTGATTAGATGGCAAGTAGCCCCCCTCTCACGCCGACCATTTCCCCTAACACATCCAATCAAAATTTATAGATAGCCATTTTGTTCAACGTATTTGGAAGGTCCAGAAATTATGTCTTTGAGGATTACAACCCCCTCATAGCCCTCAGGTCAAGGGTTGTAAGTTATGCCCTGGGGCATATAACGTTTATATAGAAAGCGTTGTAGTAGAAACTTCAAAAAGGGCTCATTAGATTGGAAATTGAAAGGACTAGTGCCCTTTTAAATAGTCGGAAGTGATTGGAGGGCTACTAGCCCCACTCTCACGCCCACTATTTCCCCAAACACATCCAATCAAAATTTTGGGACAGCAATTTCCTTCGACGTAGTTGAAAGATCTGGAAATTAGTTCTTTGAGGATGACCCCCTCCCCGGGGCAAGGGTTGTAAGTTATGCCTTGGGGGCATGTAAGGTTTTTATTGAAAGCGTTATCGTAGAAAATTCAAAAGGGCTCATATGAATGGAAATTAAAAAGGCAAGTCCCTTTTTTAATAGTTGAAAGTGATTGGAGAGCAACTAAAGCCATTCTGTTCAAAGTAGTTGAAAGATCCGGAAATTGCATCTTTGAGGATTAAACTCCCCCCACAGCCCTCATGGTAAGAGTTTTAAATTATGCCCTGGGGGCATATAAAGTTTTTATTGAAAGCTTTGTCGTTGAAACTTGAAAAAGGGCTCATTTGATTTAAAATTCAAAGGGCTAGTGCCCTTTTCAATAGTCAAAAGTGATTTGAGGGCAACTAAACCCCCTCTCAAGCCCACCTTTTCCCTAAACACATCCAGTTAAAATTTTTAGATGGCCATTTTGTTCAACGTAGTTGAAAGTTCTGAAACTTAGGTCTTTGAGGATGACAACCCCGTCAGAGCCCTCGGGAAAGGGTTGTAAGATATGCCCTGGGGGCATATATGTTTTATTATAGAAAGTAATGTATTACAAAATTCAAAAAGGGCTCAATCAATTGGAAATTCAAAGAGCTTTTGCCCTATTTAATAGTCGAAAGTGATTGGAGGATAACTAACACCCCTTTCACGCTCACCATTTCCCGTAAACAGATCCAATCAAAATTTTGAGATAGCCATTTTGTTTGACGTAGTTAAAAAATCTGGAAATTATATTTTTGAGGATGACACTCCCCCCCACAGCCCTCAGGGCAAGGATTGTAATTTAAGCCCTGGGGGCATATAAGGTTTATTATAGAAAGTGTTGTCGTATGAACTTCAAAAAGTAAACATGCGATTGGAAATTGAAAGGGCTTGTGCCCCTTTTTAATAGTCGTAAGTGATTAGATGGCAAGTAGCCCCCCTCTCACGCCGACTATTTCCCCAAACACATCCAATCAAAATTTCTAGATAGCCATTTTATTCAACGTAGTTGGAAGGTCCAGAAATTATGTCTTTGAGGATTACAACCCCCTCATAGCCCTCAGGTCAAGGGCTGTAAGTTATGCCCTGGGGCATATAACGTTTATATAGAAAGCGTTGTAGTAGAAACTTCAAAAAGGGCTCATTAGATTGGAAATTGAAAGGACTAGTGCCCTTTTAAATAGTCGGAAGTGATTGGAGGGCTACTAGCCCCACTCTCACGCCCACTATTTCCCCAAACACATCCAATCAAATTTTTGGGACAGCAATTTCCTTCGACGTAGTTGAAAGATCTGGAAATTAGTTCTTTGAGGATGACGCCCCCCCCGGGGCAAGGGTTGTAAGTTATGCCCTGGGGGCATGTAAGGCTTTTATTGAAAGCGTTATCGTAGAAAATTCAAAAGGGCTCATTTGAATGGAAATTAAAAAGGTAAGTGCCTTTTTTAATAGTTGAAAGTGATTGGAGAGCAACTAAAGCCCCTCTCACTCCCACCATTTCCCCAAACACATCTAATCAAAATTTTGAGATAGCAATTTTGTTCAAAGTAGTTGAAAGATCCGGAAATTGCATCTTTGAGGATTAAACTCCCCCCACAGCCCTCATGGTAAGAGTTTTAAATTATGCCCTGGGGGCATATAAAGTTTTTATTGAAAGCTTTGTCGTTGAAACTTGAAAAAGGGCTCATTTGATTTAAAATTCAAAGGGCTAGTGCCCTTTTCAATAGTCAAAAGTGATTTGAGGGCAACTAAACCCCCTCTCAAGCCCACCTTTTCCCTAAACACATCCAGTTAAAATTTTTAGATGGCCATTTTGTTCAACGTAGTTGAAAGTTCTGAAACTTAGGTCTTTGAGGATGACAACCCCGTCAGAGCCCTCGGGAAAGGGTTGTAAGATATGCCCTGGGGGCATATATGTTTTTTTATAGATAGTAATGTTTTACAAAATTCAAAAAGGGCTCAATCAATTGGAAATTCAAAGAGCTTTTGCCCTATTTAATAGTCGAAAGTGATTGGAGGATAACTAACACCCCTTTCACGCTCACCATTTCCCGTAAACAGATCCAATCAAAATTTTGAGATAGCCATTTTGTTTGACGTAGTTAAAAAATATGGAAATTATGTTTTTGAGGATGACACTCCCCCCCCCACAGCCCTCAGGGCAAGGGTTGTAATTTAAGCCCTGGGGGCATATAAGGTTTATTATAGAAAGTGTTGTCGCAGAAACTTCAAAAAGTAATCATTCGATTGTAAATTGAAACGGCTGGTGCCCTTTTTAATAGTCGAAAGTGATTAGATGGCAAGTAGCCCCCCTCTCACGCCCACCATTTCCCCTAACACATCCAATCAAAATTTCTAGATAGCCATTTTGTTCAATGTAGTTGAAAGGTCCGGAAATTATGTCTTTGAGGATGACAACCTCCTCAGAGCTCTCAGGTCAAGGGTTGTAAGTTATGCCCTGGGGCATATAATGTTTATATAGAAAGCGTTGTAGTAGAAACTTCAAAAAGGGCTCATTAGATTGGAAATTGAAAGGACTAGTGCCCTTTTAAATAGTCGGAAGTGATTGGAGGGCTACTAGCCCCACTCTCACGCCCACTATTTCCCCAAACACATCCAATCAAATTTTTGGGACAGCAATTTCCTTCGACGTAGTTGAAAGATCTGGAAATTAGTTCTTTGAGGATGACGCCCCCCCCGGGGCAAGGGTTGTAAGTTATGCCCTGGGGGCATGTAAGGCTTTTATTGAAAGCGTTATCGTAGAAAATTCAAAAGGGCTCATTTGAATGGAAATTAAAAAGGTAAGTGCCTTTTTTAATAGTTGAAAGTGATTGGAGAGCAACTAAAGCCCCTCTCACGCCCACCATTTCCCCAAACACATCTAATCAAAATTTTGAGATAGCAATTTTGTTCAAAGTAGTTGAAAGATCCGGAAATTGCATCTTTGAGGATTAAACTCCCCCACAGCCCTCAGGATAAGGGTTGTAAGTTATGCCCTGGGGGCATATATGATTTTTATTGAAAGCTTTGTCGTTGAAACTTGAAAAAGGGCTCACTCGATTTAAAATTCAAAGGGCTAGTGCCTTTTTTAATAGTCGAAAGTGATTTGAGGGCAACTAACCCCCCTCTCACGCCCACCTTTTCCCCAAACACATCCAGTTAAAATTTTTAGATGGCCATTTTGTTCAACGTAGTTGAAAGTTCTGAAAATTAGGTCTTTGAGGATGACAACCCCGTCAGAGCCCTCGGAAAAGGGTTGTAAGATATGCCCTGGGGGCATATATGTTTTTTATAGATAGTAATGTTGTACAAACTTCAAAAAGGGCTCATTCAATTTGAAATTCAAAGGGCTTTTGCCCTATTTGATAGTCGAAAGTGATTGGAGGATAACTAACACCCCTCTCACACTCACCATTTCCCGTAAACAGATCCAATCAAAATTTTGAGATAGCCATTTTGTTTGACGTAGTTAAAAAATCTGGAAATTATGTTTTTGAGGATGACACTCCCCCCCACAGCCCTCAGGGCAAGGGTTGTAATTTAAGCCCTGGGGGAATATATGTTTTATTATAGAAAGTTTTGTCGCAGTAAATTCAAAAATTAATAATTCGATTGGAAATTTAAACGGCTGGTGCCCTTTTTAATAGTCGAAAGTGATTAGATGGCAAGTAGCCCCCCTCTCACGCCCACCATTTCCCCTAACACATCCAATCAAAATTTCTAGATAGCCATTTTATTCAACGTAGTTGGAAGGTCCAGAAATTATGTCTTTGAGGATTACAACCCCCTCATAGCCCTCAGGTCAAGGGCTGTAAGTTATGCCCTGGGGCATATAACGTTTATATAGAAAGCGTTGCAGTAAAAACTTCAAAAAGGGCTCATTAGATTGGAAATTGAAAGGACTAGTGCCCTTTTAAATAGTCGGAAGTGATTGGACGGCTACTAGCCCCACTCTCACGCCCACTATTTCCCCAAACACATCCAATCAAAATTTTGAGTTAGCAATTTTCTTCAACGTAGTTGAAAGTTCTGGAAATTGGTCTTTGTGGATGATACCCCCCCGGGAAAGGGTTGTAAGTTATGCCCTGTGGGCATGTAAGGTTTTTATTGAAAGCGTTGTCGTGTAAACTTCAAAAGGGCTCATTCGCTTGGAAATTGAAAGGGCTAGTGCCGTTTTAAATAGTTGAAAGTAATCGGAAAGCAACTAACGCCCCTCTCGCGCCCACCATTTCCCCAAACACATCCAATCAAAATTTTGAAATAGCAATTTTGTTTAACATAGTTGAAAGTTGTGGAAATTAGGTCTTTGAGGAAGACTACTCCCTCACAGACTTCAGGGCAAGGGTTGTAATTTATGCTCTTGGGGCATATAGGGTGTTTATAGAAAGCGTTGTCGTAGAAACTCAAAAAGGGCTCATTAGATTGGGAATTGAAAGGGCTAGTGCCCTTTGTAATAGTCGAAAGTTATTGGAAGCATTTACATTTTTATGCTAAAGATCGATGTGGGTACAATGTATTATAATTTTTTCTTTTTTTTAGACAAGGGCACTTCGTATCGAAGGATTTGTCTTAAAAACTTCTAAAAGGACTCATTCAATTGAAAATATATAGGACTAATGCCTTTTTAAAAGTCGAAAATGATTGGAAGGCATCTGGTCCCCCTCCCACGCCCCCCCCCCCATTTGCCCATTATGTTTAAAAACTAAAAGTTAGTAGAGAGGGGGGTCCGACTCCCAGGACTCACCCCTGCTGCCACCTACAACTTTTTTACATAATTTATGCATGTTTTTATGGTTTGTTGTCAGTGAGAATGAAAAAAAAGGAATTTTCTCACATTTAAGGTTGTTTCATGGATGGTTGTGTGTGTTAGTCAATTTATTTGTTGTTTTTCATGGATTTCAAGAGCAATTTATGTTTGTTTTATGGTTTTTGTCAGTGAGAATGGAAAAAAATGAATTTTATCACATTGATGGATGTTTTCTAGATTATTGAGTCTAACGAGGACAGAGTCAATGACCTCAATTCCCCATCCGTGAATCAATAATTCCCCTTAGAAACAACAAATTAATTCCCCTTTCATGACAAATCAATCAACCATGACATCATCTGTCAGACATTAAAAAACTTCACCCAGAAACAAATCACCTTGACATCACCTGTCAGATATTATTAAACTTTGCCCTGGAAACAATTCTAACCGAACTCCAAAGATATTAATAAACAACGCCCCGGAAACAATTCTCCAAGAAACTCCGGCGAATGTTTTGATCTTAGAGATGAAGAGATGCGCGGGAAAGGGTTTCCCAGTTATTTCAAATTTGACAGCGCAGGGATGCAAAAACAAAAGGAACACGCAGAAATTACGTTTAGGGATTATTTGAGCGAAAGCGTTTTAAACATTTTAGGGAATTATTTCGGCAAAACAGTTAGAGACATTATAAAAGATGATTTTAGTAGATGTTTTAGAAGAGGTTTTGAGTGTGGTCGTTATAATACACAAGTTCCATTTGAACAGTGTTGTGTGGTCCCCTACCCCAACCCCAACGGCCCCCGAGGCCCCTACCCCGACCCAAAGGGCTCCGATCCCCATACCCCAACCCCAAAGGAAGCCCCCGGCCCACAAACGTTCCCCCGGGCTCCCAAAGGGTCCCCCGGGCCCCCCAAAGGGCCCCCGGCTCCCCAAAGGCCCCTGAACCCTCATTTTTTAATATTTTTTTTAAGGCTATATTATATCTTTCAGAACAAGTTCCTTTCTTAATGTCATTCCTTAACCATTTTCCAACTTGAAGCATCCTTCCTTTTCACCCACAACTTTACTATAAGGCTTTTTGGATACCTCGACACCATGAAATACCTTTCAAAAGACATTTCAGAGCAACTTCTTCTTCTAAACCCATTTTCCAACTTGAAGTACCTGTCCTTTTCACCCACAACTTTACAGCTTTTTAGATACCTCAACACAAAGAAATACCTTTCAAAAGGCATTTCAGAGCAAGTTCCTTTCATAATGTCCCTCCTAAACCCATTTTCCAAGTTGAAGTACCCATCTTTTTCACCCAACAACTATACTTTACAGCTTTTTGGATGCCTCAACACCAAGAAATACCTTTCAAAAGGCATTTCAGAGCAACTTCCTTTCTTAATGTCCATTCTAAACCCATTATCCAACTTGAAGCATCCCACCTTTTCACCCGGAACTATACTTTACAGCTTTTTGGATACCTCAACATCAAGCAATAGTTTTCAAAAGACATTTCAGAGCAAGTTACTTTCTTAATGTCCCCTCCTAAGCCCATTTTCCAACTTGAAGTACACATCTTTTTCACCCACAACTATACTTTACAGCTTTTAGGATACCTCAACACCAAGAAATACCTTTCAAAAGCCATTTCAGAGCAAGTTCCTTTCTTAATGTCCCTTCTAAACCCATTTTCCAACTTGAATTACACATCCTTTTCACCCACAACTTTACTTTACAGCTTTTAGGATACCTCAACATCAAAAAATACTTTTCAAAAGACATTTCAGAGCAAGTTACTTTCTTAATGTCACTCCTAAGCCCATTTTACAAGTTGAAGTACCCATCCTTTTCACCCACAACTTTACTTTACAGCTTTCTGGATACCTCAACATCAAGAAATACTTTTCAAAAGACATTTCGGAGCAAGTTCCTTTCTTAATGTCCCTCCTAAACCCATTTTCCAACTTGAAGTACCCATCCTTTTCACCCACAACTTAACTTTACAGCTTCTTTGATACCTCAACACCAAGAAATACTTTTCAAAAGGCATTTCAGAGCAAGTTCCTTTCTGAATGTCCCTCCTAAACCCATTTTCCAACTTGAAGTACCCATCCTTTTCACCCACAACTTTATTTTACAGCTTTTGGATACCTCAACACCAAGAAATACTTTTCAAAAGACATTTCAGAGCAAGTTCTTTTCTTAACATCCCTCCTAAACCCATTTTACAAGTTAAAGCACCCATCCTTTTCACCCAGAACTTTACTATACAGCTTTTTGGATACCTCACCACCAAGAAATACTTTTCAAAAGGCATTTCAGAGCAAGTTCTTTTCTTAATGTCCCTTCTAAACCCATTTTATAAGTTAAAGCACCATCCTTTTCACCCACAACTTTACTTTACAGCTCTTTGGATACCTCAACACCAAGCAATACTTTTCAAAGGCTTTTCAGAACAAGTTTTTTACGTAATGTCCTTCCTAAACCAATTTTACAAGTTGAAGCTTCCATCCTTTTCACCCACAACTTTAAATTACAGCTTTTTGGATACCTCAACACCAAGAAATACTTTTCAAAAGGCATTTCAGAGCAAGTTCCTTTCTTAACGTCCCTTCTAAACCCATTTTACAACTTGAAGTACCCATCCACTTCACCCACAACTTTACTTTACAGCTTTTTGGTTACCTCAACACCAGGAAATACCTTTCAAAAGGCATTTCAGAGCAATTTCCTTTCTTAATGTCCCTTCTAAACCCATTTTCCAACTTGAAGTATTCATCCTTTTCACCCACAGCTTTACTTTACAGCTCTTTGGATACCTCAGCACCAAGCAATACTTTTCAAAGGCTTTTCAGAACAAGTTCTGTACGTAATGTCCTTACTAAACCCATTTTACAAGTTGAAGCATCCATCCTTTTCACCCACAACTTGTTCCTTTCTTAATATCCTTCTTAAACCAATTTTACAAATTCTGAATTTTTTCTTAGGAATATTTCAGTAGGGTTTTGTTATGGTTTATCTTGTCACAATTACATTCTCTTAATTTTTCAATGTTCATTTTGGATTTCTTTCATTGAAATGCAAGAGTTGGAATATTTAATTAGTGTGATTATATAGTTTACATTGTCACAGTTACATTCTCTTGATTTTTCAAAGTTCATTTTGAAAGTTCATTTTGGTTTTATTTCATTGAAATTCAAGAGTTGTAATATTTAAGTAGTGTTTTGTTGTGCTTTACCTTGTCACAGTTACATTCTCTTAATTTTTCAAATATCATTTTGGTTTTCTTTCATTGAAATGCAAGAGTTGTAATATTTCAGTAGTGTTTTGTTGTGTTTCACATTGTCACAGTTACATTCTATTGATTTTTCAAAGTTCATTTTGAATTTCTTTCCTTGAAATGCAAGAGTTGTAATATTTCAGTAGTGTTTTGTCGTGGTTTACCTTGTCACAGTTACATTCTCTTAATTTTTCAAAGTTTATTTTGCTTTCATTCGTTGAAATGCATGAGTAGGAACATTTCAGTAATGTTTTGTTGTGGTTTACCTCGTAACAGTTACATTTTCTTGCTTTTTCAAAGTTCATTTTGGATTTCTTTCCATGAAAGGCAAGACTTGGAATATTTCCATAGTGTTTTGTCGTGGTTTATCTTATCACACTTATATTCTCTTAATTTTTCAAAGTCCATTTTGAATTTCTTTAATTGAAATGCAAGACTTGGAATATTTCAGTAGTGTCTTGTTATGGTTTACCTTGTCACAGTTACATTCTCTTGATTTTTCAAAGTTCATTTTGGATCTCTTTCGTTTAAATGCAAGAGTTGGAATATTTCAGTAGTGTTTTGTTATGGTTTACATTGTCACAGTTATATTCTATTAATTTTTCAAAGTTCATTTTGGATTTCTTTCGTTGAAATGCAAGAGTTGTAATATTTCAGTAGTGTATTGTCATGGTTTACCTTGCCGCAGTTACTTTCTCTTAATTTTTCAAAGTTCATTTTGAATTTCTTTCGTTGAAATGCAAGAGTTGTAATATTTCAGTAGTGTTTTGTTGTGGTTTACCTTGTTACAGTTACATTCTCTTAATTTTTCAAAGTTCATTTTGGTTTTCATTCGTTGAAATGCATGAGTTGGAATATTTCAGTAATGTTTTGTTGAGATTTACCTCGTCAGAGTTACATTTTCTTGATTTTTCAAAGTACATTTTGAATTTCTTTCGATGAAATGCAAGAGTTGGAATATTTCAATAGTGTTTTGTAGGTTAGGTTAAGTTAGGTTAGGTTAGGTTAGGTTAGCCTACGTACGCGCGCGTACGTAGGCTAACCTAACCTAACCTAATTGGATCTAGCCTAACCTAACCTAACAAAAATCAAAAAAATGTAACTGTGTCAAGGTAAAGCACAACAAAACACTACTGAAACATTCCTAAGAAAAAATTTAGAATTTGTAAAATTGGTTTAAGAAGGATATTAAAAAAGGAACAAGTTTTGGGTGAAAAGGAAGGATGCTTCAACTTGTAAAATGGGTTTAGGAAGGACATTACGTAAAGAACTTGTTCTGAAATGCCTTTGAAAAGTATTGCTTGCTCTTGAGGTATCCAAAGAGCTGTAAAGTAAAGTTGTGGGTGAAAAAGATGGATGCTTCAAGTTAGAAAATGGGTTTAGAAGGGACATTAAGAAAGGAAATTGCTCTGAAATGCCTTTTGAAAGGTATTTCTTGGTGTTGAGGTAACCAAAAAGCTGTAAAGTCAAGTTGTGGGTGAAGTGGATGGGTACTTAAAGTTGTAAAATGAGTTTAGAAGGGACATTAAGAAAGGAACTTGCTCTGAAATGCCTTTTGAAAAGTATTTCTTGGTGTTCAGGTATCCAAAAAGCTGTAATTTAAAGTTGTGGGTGAAAAGGATGGATGCTTCAACTTGTAAAAAAGGTTTAGGAAGGACATTACGTAAGGAACTGTTCTGAAAAGCCTTTGAAAAGTATTGCTTGGTGTTGAGGTATCCAAAGAGCTGTAAAGTAAAGTTGTGGGTGAAAAGGATGGTGCTTTAACTTGTAAAATGAGTTTAGAAGGGACATTAAGAAAAGAACTTGCTCTGAAATGCCTTTTGAAAAGTATTTCTTGGTGGTGAGGTATCCAAAAAGCTGTATAGTAAAGTTCTGGGTGAAAAGGATGGGTGCTTTAATTTGTAAAATGGGTTTAGGAGGGACAATAAGAAAAGAACTTGCTCGGAAATGTCTTTTGAAAAGTATTTCTTGGTGGTGAGGTATCCAAAAAGCTGTAAAGTATAGTTGTGGGTGAACAAGATGGATACTTCAAGTTGGAAAATGCGTTTAGGAGAGACATTCAGAAAGGAACTTGCTCTGAAATGTCTTTTGAAAAGTATTTCTTGGTGCTGAGGTATCCAAAAAGCTGTAAAGTAAAGGTGTGGGTGAAAAGGATGGGTACTTCAACTTGTAAAATGGGTTTAGTAGTGACATTAAGAAAGGAACTTGCTCTGAAATGCCTTTTGAAAAGTATTTCTTGGTGTTGAGGTATTCAAAAAGCTGTAATGTAAAGTTGTGGGTGAAAAGGATGGGTACTTCAAGTTGGAAAATGGGTTTAGAAGGGACATTAAGAAAGGAACTTGCTCTGAAATGGCTTTTGAAAGGTAATCCAAAAAGCTGTAAAGTATAGTTGTGGGTGAAAAGGATGGGTACTTCAACTTGTAAAATGGGCTTAGAAGGGAGATAAACAAAGGAACTTGCTCTTAAATGTCTTTTGAAAACTATTGCTTGATGTTGAGGTATCCAAAAAGCTGTAAATTATAGTTCTGGGTGAAAAGGATGGATGCTTCAAGTTGGAAAATGGGTTTAGAATGGACATTAAGAAAGGAAGTTGCTCTGAAATGCCTTTTGAAAGGTATTTCTTGGTGTTGAGGTATCCAAAAAGCTGCAAAGTATAGTTGTGGGTGAAAAAGATGGGTACTTCAACTTGGAAAATGGGTTTAGGAGGGACATTATGAAACGAACTTGCTCTGAAATGCCTTTTGAAAGGTATTTCTTGGTGTTGAGGTATCTAGAAAGCTGTAAAGTAAAGTTGTGGGTGAAAAGGACAGGTACTTCAAGTTGGAAAATGGGTTTAGAAAGGAACATTAAGAAAAGAAGTTGCTCTGAAATGTGTTTTGAAAGGTATTTCATGGTGTTGAGGTATCCAAAAAGCCTTATAGTAAAGTTGTGGGTGAAAAGGAAGGATGCTTCAAGTTGGAAAATGGTTAAGGAATGACAATTAAGAAAGGAACTTGTTCTGAAAAGATATAATATAGCCTTAAAAAAAATATTAAAAAATGAGGGTTCAGGGGCCTTTGGGGAACCGGTGGCCCTTTGGGGCCCCGGGGGACCCTTTGGGAGCCTGGGGGAACATTTGGGGGCCGGGGGCTTCCTTTGGGGTTGGGGTATGGGGATCGGAGCCCTTTGGGTCAGGGTAGGGGGATCGGGGCCCTTTGGGGTTGGGGTATGGGACTTTATGACACTGTTCAAATGGAACTTGTGTATTATAACGACCACACTCAAAACCTCTTCTAAAACATCTTCTAAAATCATCTTTTAAAATGTCCCTAACTGTTTCGTCGAAATAATTCCCTAAAATGTCTAAAACGGTTTCGCCCAAATAATCCCTAAGCGTAATTTCTATGTGTTCCTTTTGTTTTTGGCATCCCTTCGCTGTCACATTTGAAATTACTGGGAAACCCTTTCCCGCGCATCTCTTCATCTCTAAGATCAAAACATCACCGGAGTTTCTTGGAGAATTGTTTCCGGTGCGACGTTTATTAATATCTTTGGAGTTCGACCAGAATTGTTTCCAGGGCAAAGTTTATTAATATCTGACAGGTGATCTCAAGGTGAATTGTTTCTGGTGGAGTTTTTTAATGTCTGACAGATGATGTCATGGTTGATTGATTTTTCATGAAAGGGGAATTAATTTGTTGTTTCTAAGGGGAAATATTGATTCACGAGATGGGGAATTGAGGTCATTGACCCTGTTCTCGTTAGACTCAATAATCCAGAAAACATCCATCAAAGTGATAAAATTCATGTTTTTTTCATTCTCACTGACAAAAACCATAAAACAGACATAAATTGATGTTGACATCCATGAAAAAAATCAAATAAATTGACCAGCACACATACCCGTCCAAAAAAAATCCATAAAAGTGAGAAAAATCCTGTTTTTCCATTCTCACTGACAACGAACCATAAAAACATGCATAAATTATGTAAAAAAGTTGTAGGTGGCAGCAGGGGTGAGTCCTGGGAGTCGGAGCCCCCTCTCTACTACTAATGTTGCCTTAAGATTAAATCAAAATGCGCGGTGTTAATGTTAATTCCCAATAAGGCATCTCAGCAGTATCCCAAGAATGAGGGTGATGTTCAAATTTTTGGGGCTACGTCTGCCCTTAAAATTTATCCAAATCAAAATAGCGTAAGTGTATCCAAGCTATCAAAGAAAGGAAACAGATTTTTTTTGCGAATGGTATTAAGTTTTCAATTTCAGGTCAACTAGAGGAGGTATGAAATTAAATTAAACACAAATATTTTTGTCCAGATTTTTAAAAGGGTGTATGTTGTTAAAAATGGCTGAAAATATTTCTCCAGCATACAAATAGCAGGCCAAACTATAAAGTCTTAAAAAACGAAAAGATTTAAAGAATTATTTATTTCCCTGAAAAGACTATTTCAATATAGAACGAACAGAAATTAATTAAGAAAACTTTTTCCACAAAATAAGTTTTTCAAAGAAAAGTAAAAATTCCAAAAAACCAAAAATGAGCAAAAATAAAATCAAATAATCTACCAAGCGTGAAACTACCACAAATCAGCATCGATAAATAAATAAAACCCAAAACGGACAGAAATTACAATAAATAACCGAGTCAAACTCAAAACGAGCAGAAATTAACATGACTAGGGCTCAAAATTCCTGTGCCTTCTCAAGGACAGAACATAATTTGCACTTTACTGAAAAAAATACAAATGAATGTGCTTTATTAGTTTAATATGCATACACTGATATTTAGTAATCAAGAGGTTAATATTATTTGATTTATTAAAGTTATAAAAGTAAAAACATTTACAATTTTTCAGTAAATAATGTGATAATTGAAGAGATCTTACCTCGATATTTAAAGTATTTGCACGCACCAGAAATAATCAATTTAAAAGTGCAAGGATCATCTCTTGCGTCCTCAAATAAATACGCTCCTTCCTCCTTCTCTGTACTTGTTCCTTGACTTACTGTCATGTTAAAGTTGCATTATTTTCTTTATTGCACTAATTTCCTTCATAGAGTTTAACAAACTCTAGCGTCGAATTAGAATAACTGAAAAAAAAAAGAAAGTTAGAAACTATAGGCCTACACAAATTTGAAGAAGCTCGGGGGAGGCACAAGATGATAGACACGTCTTTATCTTCCATATCCAATATAAAATTTATATTTATGTTGCCTTTCGGGGAAGAGGGGGGATGGGCTTTTGTGTGTGTTTTGTTTAAATCTATTGTTAAATAAATGAACTCTGAGCACTATTACTGTCGGCTATCTTTCGGGAGATTTCTTCTTATGCAGACAGTACGCTAAAATCTTCTTCTTTTTTTGTACCAAGGATGGGGATGAATGTAATACATTATAATTGAACCAAGATTGCTACTATGAATCCTACAGCGAAATATTCACAGCATTAAGCCGCTTGAGGTCAACACATTGGCGGGTAAGCCTCTTTCATTCCGGCATCACCCAAAGATTCCCAAATATTGTTACAGTTTAGATATTTTAGAGCACCGTTTCAGTATGAGTTGGGTCATTCAGCCTTTCTCTTAACATCTTCAAATCCTTCTGTTCATAAAGGTGGCCATAGACACCTCATAGTTTTGATACAACCAAGAGAAAAAAAAACAGGTCAGAAAAAGAGAACTAATTCATTCGGGTTAAACACCTGACAAAACGGATCGCGCTAAACTCTTCAGCAATAATATTTGAGTCGAAAGTGCTTTATCTGAATCGGAGCTGCGAATCAGAAAGGGTTGAGTTCAATTATAAGGGATAGTTTCAAGAGGACTGAGTGCAATGGGAGTATAATATGTGAGGATGAGTTGCATGGGGTTTGACTTTAACGGGGTTGAGTTGCATGGGGGTTGAGAAGATTTCCCAAAACTAGGTTTATTCTGGGTATGCAACGAATAACGAACAGAAATTAAATGAAAAGAGCAAGTTTTCCCAAATGAAAGTGAAAAACAACACTAAAACTCAAAAGAAGCAGAAATTATCCCGTATATCATGGGGGCTGTCCCCTGGTCTCCCATTTTTTAAACAAACGCTTAGTTTTGTGTTCTACTTCTTTAAGAGCATCTGCTCAAACCAAAGGTCCGTTGACCTGAAATAAGAAGTATTTTTACAGCACTTTAAAACTTAAGCATAAAGAGCGAGTGGTTGAGGATGGGGCAGCCACCTGGTTTGCGGGATAATTTCTGTGCGTTATAAGTCTTATTCATTTGCAAAAACTTGTCTTTTTTATTTTTTATACAAAGTCTACTTTTGTTCGGAGATTAGTTCTTATATATGAAATGAGCATTCTTTGTCACTTCCTTTGTAAATTCTTTTTAATTCCCTGATTAAAATGACTGCCTGAAATTTATGACAGGAATTTAAACTTTCAGGGACATTATTGGGGGGGAAGGCTCACATGACCCCATTTTTTGTCTCGAGGGATGGACAATATTTTCCAAGAAGCACAAAAGGGTGTAAACAACCTTTTTTTCTGTCTTCTTTCAACAATTCCACAGGCTTTGCTTCTAGTTCAAATTTTATCCCCTCCCCCATACACACGCAAATCAGGGGTATTACAGCCCCCCAAAATTAAATCGATATTTTGCATTTACTGCGCAACAGCACAATTTCAAAAGCCTACGCCTGTTATTTACTTATTCAAATCATGGCAGCAGCGGCAGCTGCAACCTAGTAAAGAGCAAACCACGGCCCATAGTAACCAAAAGTTAAAAATGCGTTTAGAAAAAAACTTCCTAGTGGAAACAATTGTAATCTGACACCGATTCAGAAATGGTGACTATCATTTCGGTTTGTATTAAAAATAAAAGTTTATTGCGAAAAGAAATGTATGGTAATTTTGAATAAAAGCCTGAATCCCCTCGAAAATGGTGTCAGATCAAAATGAAAAGTGTACCGTTGGGATCAGCATAGTTGAAAACCATGTTCAGGGAAATTACAGTTCTCATCCTTGAAAAACATGAAAAATCCCTTTTTTGTATGGGTAGCACTGATCTGCCTCCCTATTTTCTGTTTTTTTTTTTTTTTTTTCAGGGCAAGCGGTTTACCAGAACAAAATAGAGAGATGCTTAATGGCTCATTCAAAAGCTGTTTCTCACATCTACGTGCTTTTCATAAATTCCACCATCTACAAATGCCATGTGGCACATTCTGTGCCATTTCTCAAGGGGTGGGGCTAGCGGGCCACAAAAACATCGTAGACAGATGTTTAATAGCTCACATAAAGGCTATTTCTCATATCTACGTTTTATTTATAAATTCCACAACCAGTAACTGCCAAATGGCATTATTGATGTCATGTCTCAAGCGGAAAAGCTAGGGGCTAGTGGGCTGCCACAACATCTTAGAGATGTTTAATGGCTGATTTGAAAGCTATTGCTCATATCTACGTGCTTTTAATCAGTTTTACCATCCTTAAGTTCCAAATAGCACAAAAAACGGCACCTTCTGTGCCACTTCTTAAGTTGAAAAGCTTCGAAGTATAAACGGTACCATTGTAATAATTACGGTCCAAAACCCTTAAGTGGAGATTTACAAGGAATCCTTTCCGTATACTCCCCCTCCAAGCCTCCTTAATAAGTCTCATTAGTCCGTTGGGAGAATTCACTATGAACTCTGTAACACGGTCAGAACCAAAAGTAAAAAAACATTTATAGGAAAAACCTGCCTGGTGGAAACAAATTGCCGTCTGACACTGATTGAGGAATGGTAACTATTATTTTGGTTCGTCTTAAAAAGTAAAAGTTTATTCCGAGAAGAAATTTATGGTGATTTCGAAAAAAAGCCTGTAACCCCTCGAAAATGGCGTCAGATCAAAATGAAAAGTGTACCATTGGAATCAATATGGTCGAAAACCTTGTTCAAAGATATTACAGTCCCCCTCCTTGAACAACAAAGAAAATGATTTTTTCCTTGTTGAAGCACTCCCCCCCAGTCAATCAATCACAATTTTGAGATAGCCATTTTGTTCATAATTGTTCAAAGGTCAAATATCTTTGATTTTGGTGATGATACAACCCTCCATAGTCCCTGGGGAAAGGGCTGCACACTGTATCGGTATCGGACGTATTTATATCACGCGTATCGGTGTGAGCGTATTGTTATTGGGTTTATTGGTATCGCATGTATCTAGACATATTTTTAATAGCTCATATAAAAATATTGTTCATATCTACGTCCAGTGCCGTAATTTCGTCAAACTCCTGGAGGGGGGAAGCAAAGTTGGAGCCGGTTTTCCCAAATCAGGCGAAAATGATAGTGAAAACTGAAAAATGAGCCATATATTAACATAGAGTCAAAGTCATAGAGTCAAAGTCATAGAGTCACAGTCATAGAGTCAAATTGTAAAACAATGAAATTTTTGCTTTATAATAAGCTATGCAGAATGTTTCTATTAATCAGATTATCATGTTTCCTTCCATTCTTATCCCTTTTTTAAATCATTTCAAATAATGTTTTGGTATAATCATTTGGTTTTGGTGTTTTGGTGTTATCATTTGAAATAATATATTGCAATCCATCACAGACGAAAGTCGAGGCGGCAGAAAACCTGTTTATAGAAAGGACTTATGACTTATCACTAAGCTAGATCTCCGGCTAGATGCAATTAACGGGGGAAATAATATTATTAGGTCTATATATGGGACCCTCGGAGGAGGGGGGATGTGTTGTCAGAAAAGTGGCCATGATATTTGGGAAGAACACAAAATAAGAAATTTAATGGTACTAATTTTATTTTAATACCATACTTCTTCCATTCTTACCTTTCTGGAAAATACCTTTTGCTACAGTTTAAAAAATGTCTGGTGAAAAAAACTGCCATTACAGGTGATTCAGGAATGGTAACGGCAATTTTCCTTAGTCTTGTGAGTAAAATATAATTTTGAACACAAATTTGCATGAATTTTTAAGAAGAGCCTGAAGTCCTAGGAAATAATATCATAGCATAAATGACGCTATTCTTGGGTAGTTTATGGCTCTTTAAAATTTTCTGCAAATTTGTTTCGATACTGATATGTTACTACTAAGACTAATGAATATAATAATTACCATTCCTGAATCAGCTACAAATGGCAATAAAGGTACTTGTTTATTATACCGACCACAATGTTGTTCTTGATCGGTTAAAAACAGGTTGCATCTTGAGCCCACCCCGAAGGAATTTTATATGAATTATGAAAGAGCATAAAAAAAACATCAAATGATGTTTTCACTTTCATCCTAGCTAAATTATATGACCCACTGCAAAGTTACCATGAAATTTATCCACCCCCACCCCCCTAATGTGCAAATATATACCCTGAATTGTAATACACCCTGATTGTCGACGGTAAATTTTCGAATCGCCTAATTCAGAGCTATTTTTGTCGACGGCATTTGAAAAACTTGAAACGGCAGGAAAACGGTTTATATTTGAGTTGCCTAATGAATGAGGTTTGAATTGTTATAAATAAGTATTTTTGGAATATATTACTCTTGAACAACTTATTTATAAATTAGTGATATGTTTTTAACCACTATTCAATGACTTAACTAGTGTTGATAACTTCTTTGTGTGGTCACAAAAATGAAATACCTTTGGGGCCCTTTTAAGGGATCAAGATGCAACTAGCCCCAGAAACGATTATTAAATTACGAAAGAGCATAAAATAGGCATCAAATGACATTTTTCACTTTCATCTTAGCTAAATTATAGTGCCACCTAGAAATTTACCTTACATTTTCATCCGATTTTTCTAGGCTATATTTTACTATGATTAACTTAACTTCTTGAGTGTGTTCGGTATAATACACAAGTACTCAAATAATTTAGAAATAATATTCGATATACAATAAGATATGATAATTTTACAACCAGATATAGGCTAGGTGTAAAGGTCATGGAATCTCATGTAGGCCTATATTAACTCCCGCTTCATGTCCCAAAATAAGGAATTGGTTTCACATGAGGTTCCATTAAAGGGCTTCAAATTCGATTTGCGAGTGAAACGATTATTCTATTTCGAAAGAGCCTAAAGAAGGGGATCAATTAGTGTGCTCACCTTGTCTCTACCTCACTTATGGATTCTCGTATATATTTACCAAGACTTTTCATGGATATAGCTGAGAGCCTAAATTATGCCCCAGGAAAGAGTTTTCAATCTCCTATCTCTAGGCTACTCCTTCCTGGTTCCGGTCTACGATCCTTAAACTAATAGCCCGTTAAGCTAAACCACATCTACTCTGTTCCTCTTTCCTAGCCAAATGAAATTGTTTTATTCAGTTGGCAAACGAACACTCGATGTTTTGTGTCGAATTCGTTAAATATTTACCAAATCATATTATTGAGTTACGACTAAAGTGAATATACCACTTGATGCCTTTTTTATGCTCTTTACGAATATAATAATCATTTTTGTCGGAAATGAATTTTAGCCCCCACCCCGATATATATATACCAATTCAGGGTATATATTTGCACATCAGGGGGGTGGGGGTAATTTTATTTCTGATGTAAATGAGAGGTAAGTTTAAACTTTTCCCCTACCCCCCCTAATGTACAAATATAAAAAAAGGCATCGAGTGGTATATTCACTTTAGTCGTAACTCAATAATATGATTTGGTAAATATTTACATCGAAATCTCTTTGGCCTGTCACAAAGAACTTACCTCTTTATGCACTTTGTTTCAAATATCAAACTTATCCTTTATCTGGTAAGTAAGCTACCAATCCCGTCCCGTCGAAGTCTCGTTATCAACTGGACTTAAAATGCCCTGCTCTACTCGCCTAGCAATAAACAAGTAAGTTGTTACGTTTAACTCGATAACAACTTGGTTTAACTCAAGATTTAGTGAATGCGAATATCCAGAAAATTATTTTTAATGGGGTGACAACTCTAATGAGTTTTATTTTTAAATGGGAGTATTTTAATTGTTTTGAGTTTTGGATTAGTAAAACAGACAAAGTAAAGGTGGTACTGTTGTACTAAACGGACTCTTTTATGTAGTTCTAGTTTGTTTAATTCAAATGAAATAAAATAAAATAAGATGAATATATAATAGTTCAGAAACAAATTTGGGCTATATATTTGCACATTCAGGGGGGTCAGAGGCAAAGCATAGAATATATTAAATACGTAACCAAAACTAACCTAGGTACCTTCCCCCCCAAAAAAACAACACTTTTAATATCTTATACGCAATTAAAACCATGCTATACAGTGTATTTCTCGTGGTATTTCTCTACAGAGGTGTGTTGAATCATCCCATAAAAACGGGTTTTTCATCGTGTCTCCAGTTTGACATTCCATATACACTAGATAAAAGAGTCCGTTTAGTACAACAGTACCGTAAGGTTTTATGTCATCTTTCATCGTCTTGAATAAAGCTTAATCATATGTATGCTTTATTTATTGTATCTTTATCTAGCAAGTTTCAGGTAAGCACATTTAGGGCAGAACACCTCCAAACCAAAGGCATCGACAGAGTAGGTCAAGGGTCATCACCTCCCACTCAACCTTGACAACCAAAAATAATCAAACAATGCAAAATTTATATTTGTATTCAATTTCGAAGAATAAGGAATCCTAAGAACAAAACAACTTATAAGCTTTCTGGCTTCTTATGTTCTGCCCTAATTTGCATGACCTATTTTACATAAGAAAAAGACCGTTTTTTAACCTTCTAAGCTCATAGGTCCTCACCAACATATTTTGAGATGAGGCTAATTAACTTTGCCAGCTGGCTGGTTATTTTTTTCAACCGTACCAAGGACAGTAAAAATAAAAAACTTTTTGGTTAAATTCGTTTAGCGGAAAATTACACAACCCCATATATCTTTTAAAATAAGTAAAAATTAGGAATTCTACATTTAATGAAAAAAAAACTCCATAAGCAGTTTCCAAATAAAATAGAAAATGTGAGTAAAAAATCAGCAAAAATGACACCAAAACGATTAAGAAGGTGAAACATTCCATTGAAGGTGTAGTTGCCTTGGGGAATCAACAGATTGTTCCTGTTCTAATTCTTAATGACGAAAAGGGTTTTCAAATTTAACTAGTTAGTTTTGCTTATTTATCTCCAATGTTCAACGTGGCAGCACTGATGCAAGAGAGCAATGCTCTAAAAACTTTATAATTTTTAAAAACCATAAAAAAAATCTTAGAAAATGGCGCTTTTCAAGTATGAATAGACCCAAGATGAGTCTACGGGGCAAAAAAAGGCAAAAAGTTTTTATTTTAGTGTTTTTGTCCCTTTTAGGTCATTTTGTGCATATACGAGATTCAAAAATGAAGTTGATAAAATCTCCACACTCTGAGTTGCCACATTATCATTTTTTTTTTCTTTTTGTCTATAGACAGAAAAACCTACGATGTCCCCCTCATTCTTGACATTTCTGTCTATACACTGAGTCATCCGTATCTATCTTTTGAGGCTTTGCTTTGCTTCAAGAGCAGATTCCAAATTTCGTTCGACGCTTCTATCGTTATCAAACAGTTCGTGGTAACGAAGTGTAAGTAAGAAGCGACCCGGCTCAATAGTAACTGAAACTCTAATAAACGGAATTTTTTTACTAATAGTTATATCAAAAGAATCGGGTTTTTATGCTGATTTCAAATATATAAATTTGATACCCATCAAAGGTTACGAGCCTGAGAAAATTTTCCTGATTTTCGAGAAAAGGGGAAACAGCCCCTAAAAGTGAAGTGATCTCAATAAAAATCACACCATCAGATTCAGAGTATCAGAGGACCCTACTGTGTAGGGTTCAAGCCCCTATATGCAAAAATGTGGAATTTGTATATTTTGCTAGAAGAAAGATCAAGGATGCGTGTTTATTTGTTTGTTTTTTGTTTTGTTTTTTTCCAGGGGTGATCTTATCGACCCAGTGGTCCTAGAATATCGGGAGACGGCTCATTCGAACGGAAATTAAAAGCTCTAGTGCCCTCTTTAAGTGACCAAAAAAATTGGATGGTGACTAGGCCCCCTTCCCCGCCCCTTTTTTCCCAAAATCGTCCGATCAAAATTTTGAGATAGTCATTTTGTTCATCATAGTTGAAAGGCCTAATAACTACGCCTTTGGGTATAACATGATCCTCCCCCCCCCCCATAGCCCCCGGGGAAAGGTCTTTAAGTTATAAAATTTGCCCGTGGTTTGCGCATAGTATTTGTTATTAGGATTTAGACATACATTTTCGGAAGGGGAGGACACATTTTCTGCAGGGGGTTTTTCTACGGGGGAATTTTCCATGGGGAGGGAAGTTTCCAGGGAGCAAACTTGTCAGGGGAAATTGTACACTGGGGGAATTTGCCAGAATTCTTTTATAAAATTGTTTTGTATGTCTTGCTTTCTCTTTTCCGTCTCAATTGTTCGCGCAGAGTGGTAGTAATTGTCCGGTGTAAATTTTCACCGGGATTGGATTGTATAGAGGATATTTCCGTGGGGAGGGGTTTTCTCCGTGAAGGTGGGGCCAGATTTCCTGGTATTATTTAAAAAACGATCAGAAATTAAATGAAAAAAGGGGGTATATAAAGGGGGTTGCCCCCTCCTCAGCAACTAGTTCTTTACGCTAAAGTTTGAATTTTGTTCCTTTTCTTTAGTAATGAATCCTGAAACACAAGGGCCATTTAATTAGAACAAGAAGACACTTTTTTTAAAGTACTATAAAACGAGGTGTTGAGGAGGGGGCAAGCCCCTTTATATACGTAATAATTTCTGTGCGTTTTAAGTTTTAATATTGCTCCTTACTTTCAGTTGAAAAAACTTGTTCTTTTTATTTAATGTAACGCGTATAAAACGGATATAAAGAGGAGCAAGTGTGCTTTAGAGCTGCAGGCTAGATGCACCTTCTTATTTCCTAAAGTTTGACTTGCGGAAAGTTCTTCCGAGATCTGCAGAACGATGGACTAAGAAATTGAAAGTTTTGATCGGGAATTCCCCTGCATAACCTTTCTGCAGAAAGGAAGACATGTTGCACTTTTTTTTTCTGTAATCATGCAAGGAATCACGACTGACTTAAATAGAGAACCATAAGGTTCCGGGTGCCCCTCCGATACTTTGGCCAACTTCTTAGCCCAAAATCATACATGTTCCGTCTTGTTTGAGCCAGACCGGTTCAAGAATTTGTAACCTCTTCAAACCGAGGACCAAAGTGGCCCCAAGACTCCCTGTCCCTTCCCAGTTTCTGATTTTTTTTTAATTGATTCAGTAATGTTCCACGCCGTCTAAATTGAAAACCTGCAATAATTTTCAACCAATTTAAACTGAGGCCCTTTATGGTTTGTTGCCCTTCAACACACGTTGCCCACAGCTTCTTAGCGGAAACATGGCTGCGTTGCACCTTCCTTGAAGCGAAATCATGCAAACACTTTCATGTTTATGATTGGAACACAACCAATGTTTCAGCAGAAAAGTTGTCATGCTGCTTTCTCCATTGCAAAGGCAGTCCAATAGCGCTGCCTAAGTAAAGATTTATGTGGACACAAAGTATTATTCATTTATTCTTTGTTTTTCCTTTTAGACCAGGGCACTTCATATAGAAGGAGTGTTCGCAGAAACTTTGAAAAGGTTCGTTTGACTGGAAATTGAGATTTCTAGTACATTTTTTAATAGTCGAAAATTATTGGAGGGCAGCCAGTCCCCCCCTCACAGCCATTCTTTTCCCCAAACATATCCAATTAAAATTTTGAGAAATCCATTTTGTTTGAAATAGTTGAAAGGTCCAGTAAATATGTCTTAGAGGATGACAACCAAGAAGGTGTAACTCAGGAATGAATAAGTAAATTAATTTGGAACTTTCATGAAATGATGACGAAGATGATCAAATGACCAAAAAGCCACTATTTTGCGCTACTACTAATACTACAACTACCACCACTACTACTAGTAGTAATATCACTACTAATACTACTACTACTACTACTACTGCCACACTACTACATTGACAATATTAAAGGGAAATTTAAACTAAATCAAAAGACACAAAGTGCATGCATACCATCAAAACAGCGTATCTCAAGAATGGATTTGGATATTAAGTTGAAAAAACATATATATATATATATATATATATATATATATATATATATATATATATATATATATATATATATATATATATATATATATATATATATATATATATATATATATATATATATATATATATATATATATATATATATTTCTTAGACCAAGGAATTTTATATAGAAGGAGTTATCATAGAAACTTCGAAAGAGGTCCATTCGATGGGAAATTGAAAGGGCTAGTGCCTTTTTAATATTCGAAAGTGATCGGAGGGCAACTATTCCCCCTCCCCCCTCATACCCATTATTTCCTCAAGCGTGTCATATCAAAATTTTCAGATAACGATTTTGATCAGCGTAGTTATAAGGTCCAAAAATTATGTCTTCGAGGATGACAGCCCCCCCCCCCCTTATAGCCCTCTGGGCAAGGGTTGTAAGCTATTCCTTTGGGGCAAATGAAGTTTTTTATAGAAAGGGTGGTCGTATAAACTTCGGAGGGGGTTCATTGGAGAAGTAATTAGGAGTTATAGTAATCTTTCTAAGAGCCAAAGTGATCCGAGGGTACCTAACTCCCCCTCCCCCCCAATTTTGTGGTTTTAGACCAGGGCACTTCGTATAGAAGCGGTTGTCGTAGAAACTTCGAAACAAGCTCATCCGATTGGAAATTGCAACTTCTAGTGCTCTTTTTAATAGCAGAAAGGGATTGGAAGACAACCAGTTCCCTCCCCCACGCCCATCACTTCTCCAAATACATCTAATCAAAATTTTGAGATAGCCATTTTGTTACGCGTAGTTGAAAGCTCCAGCAATTATGTTTTTGAAGATGACACCCCCCCCGCCCCCACAGCCCTCAGGGCAAGGGTTCTAAGCTATGCCCCGGGGCACATTAGGTTTTTATGGACAGGGTGGCCGTATATTTTTAGAGGGGGAGGGGGCTCATTGGATTGGGAATCAGAATTTTTAGTCCCCTTTTTAAGAGTAAAAGTGATCGAAGGGCAGCTAGCCCCCTCCCCCTCCTTACGGTCTATTTTCCCCTAATGCATCCGATAAAAATTTTGAAAAGATTGAAAAACAGTTTAAAGATTACATAACAAGACCTTTGGGGCTTACACAATTTTCCAGAGACTGGGGGCAAGGGTTGTAAGTTATGTCGAGGGAGATTACCTCACTACTCCATTTACAATATTGATGAAAAATCCATCTTTCCACCTTTATTGCTAGAAATAAATTTAGCGCTATTACCTCTGAAAATAAATATTCCCCGTCTTCGTGCTAATTGACGCAGGTGTATGGAAAAACAAGGGTTACGTTCGGAATCCTGCCAGGTGTGTCATGGAATTGACAGAGGCGTGTCTTGCAACGTCACGGGAATGTGTTATTTCTTGAAAGTATTGAGTAGGACAGAACATAGGGAATTGCTTGTTAGTCCTCTTGCTTGGAGTGTTGTTCTATTAGATAGAAATTCACCTTTCGAGTTCTAGTGAGGAATAAGAACTAAAGAATAAAAAAAGAAACGCTTTGAATATTTCGGACGAAAAAAATGCCTAAAAGGGTATTAAGCGACAGTAATGCGCACCGTCATTATATAAAAGTATGTGGTGACCTTCCATAAAGTGTGGTCATTAAGTTAAAAGAAATAAAAAAAAAATGCTTTGAACGTTTCGCGCAAAAAAAAAAATAAAATGTCAAAAAGTATTACGTGACAGTGATGGTTGCGCAATCATTACGTGACATCACATAAGGTGTGTACTGTCGTAAAGTTACAAGAGAGGATTCCCCCATGTGTTCCTGATGCAAGGTTACATAAAATTATGTAAAGTATATTACATCTGAACGTTTAAGAGGGGATAAGTCATGTGATGTCATTGGAGTTTATGGGAATCTGTCGTGGAAGTCTTGCCAACTGTGTTACTTTTAACGGGAACGGTGACCGCGTTCCACATGTGCAACAGGTTGAGGCGCTGGAAGCTCCACTTATTTGAGCCGTTTAAAAGTCCATGTTAATTTCCTATTATTACTACTTGTCTATTATCCCGACCACACTCCGATTAATTATATTGCGTCATAACACCTGGAATTCCGGGAATCTTACCAGCCGCCCAGTAGATCCAGGTGACCGCATTGCCCAAGTGCGAGGAACTAGGAGCCACACTTGTACACCCCCTATCTGACTCACGGAAATTCCATGTTAATCCACTATCTGACTCACAGAAGTACCTACGGGGATTTACTTGTAAAGTTGGAGCCAATTTTCCCAAATCAAGTGAAAATGATAGTGAAAACTGAAAAATAAGCCATATATTACCATAGAGACAAAGATTTACTAAAAAAAACTTACCTGTTTCTCTGGATACTTGCATTATGCACGCTTATCTTAGTTTTGACAAATTTTTTTCCAGAGACTAAATTTCTGCTGGAGGGAGGGGGGGGGGCAAAATGAGGTCGGGGGAATTGGGTCCGCAGGAGGGAGTTGCCCCCTCCTGTCCCATAACAAATTACACCCTTTCTACGTCCTTCCTATAAATTCCACCGACAGCAAGTTCCAAATGGCACTACAAACGGCACTTTTGATGCCATGTCTCAAGTGGAAAAGCTGGGGCTAGTTGGCTACCAGGACTTTTTAGAGTGACGTTTAATGGCTAATTTGAAGCTATTTTTAATATATACGTGATGTTTATCAATTCTACAATCCGTAAGTGTGATATAGCACTAAAACAACACTTTTGATGTCACTTCTTAAGTAGAAAAGCTTGGAAGTATAAAACGATATCATCATTACAATAATTATGACCCAAAACCCGTAACTGGAGGTTTTCAAGAACACTTCCCGTATGCTCCTCCTCCAAGCCCTCTTAATAAGCTACGCAATTAAGGTGCAACACTAATATATCAAATTAGATTATTAGAAGTTTGGTTCTGTTGGTAAAGCGTTCGAATTAGAATGGCTTGCGTTCGACTCCTGCTTGTTTTATTTTTTGATCATGGTTTTCTCCATTCTATACGATCATTTTCAGATAATTTCACTGTTTTTGTAAATGTGCTGCACTCATTTTTTAACGCATGTCCCAGGAAGGTATTTGGTCAAGCATTTTGATTCAAAAGGGAATAGAGGTCATCCAGTCCATGGTTTGCAACGACATTCTGAGTAGATCACTAAATCCATACCCCAACGAGTGACGTCATTTTGTCAAAATCCTATGGGGGTGGAGTGAACATTGGAGGCAGTTTTCCCAAATCAAGTGAAAATGACAGAGGAAACTGAAAAACGAACCATATAGCCTAGCAATAAAAAGAGTGAAGATGTACTAAAGAAAAATGATCTGTGTCAGTGGATGCTTGAATTATGCAGGCTTATCTTAGTTTTGACAACATTTATGGAGAAACTAAATTTAAGCTGAGAGAGGGGGGTACACGAGGGTCTGGAGGAAAAGTGATGTCTGGGAGGGGAAGTTGTCCCCTCTGCCCCATAGCAAATTAAGCCCCTGACCCCAATTTCCTACCACTTAGTAGTTGGAGAAGTGTAGGCATGCGGTTCTGGAACCACTCCAAGTTGTATATTAAAAGACGGATTACTTATTGTTATACTTATTCAAACTATTTACTTGACAATTCCACCACAATATTCTCGCCATACGTAAGATTGTGCATCCAAAGAGGAAGAAAGACAAAAGAAAATAGTTCTCTAGGAGAATTCAGGTAATTATTCCAATATTTTTTTTTTAATAAAAACAAACTTAGTTTATAATACCATATGTCGTACCTACACAAGAAATGATCTTTTTATAAAATTTCCATTCTTTTCTGAGCAATGACTGGCTTTTTATTTAGGGACAGGTCAAATAAATCCTAAGCCTAAAGGCAAATTTCTGTAGAGCTAGCAAAATTTTACACAAGTATGTAGATACATATACTTGTCCGCTCAGTTAACCTTTTTTGTCGTAGCTACTTTTTTTTGGTTTGGTTAAAATGAATGTCTGATATATCCGAGCCTATCATAGGCAGCGCGCTAGCACTGCCTAAGTAAAGAACTATGTGGGCACAATGTGTTTTTTTTTGTTTTTTTCCCCACTTCGTATGGAAGGAGTTGTCGTAGAAACTTCGAAAAGGGCTCATTCGATTGGAAATTGGAGTGGCTAGTGTCCTTTTTAATAGTCGAAAGTGATTGAAGGGAAACTATCCCCCCCCCCCCGCCCATCATTCCCCCAAACACATCCAATAAAAATTTCGAGATAGCCATTTTGTTCAGCGTAGTTGATTTCCCGATAGAAAATATTTTTTTGACGAGGACACTCCCCCAAAACCCTCAGGGCAAGGGTTTTAAGTTATACCCTGGGGGCATATAAGTTTTTACAGAAGACGTTGTCGTAGAAACTTCAAAACAGGCTCATTCGATTGGAAATTCAAAGGGCTAGTGCCCTTCCTAATAGTCGAAAGTGATTGGAGGGCAGCTAGCCCCCCAAGCCCATGATTCCCCCAAACATATCCAATCAAAATTTTGAGGTAGCCATTTTGTTCAGCGTAGTTGATTTCCACATAGATGTGGAAATCATATGTTTTTGAAAATATGAAAATATGTTTTTGAGGAGGACACTCCCCCACAACCCTCAGGGCAAGGGTTTTAAGTTATGCCCTGGGGGCATATAAGGTTTTTATAGAAGGCGTGTCGTTGAAACTTAAAAAAAGGCTCATTCGATTGGAAATTCAAAGGGATAGTGCCCTCTTTAATAGTCAAAAGGGATTGGAGGGCAACTAGCCCCCCCCCCCCAAGCTCATCATTTCCCCAAACACATCCAATCAAAATTTTGAGATAGCCATTTTGTTCAGTGTAGTTGATTTCCAGATAGAAAATATATTTTTGAGGAGGATACTCCCCCACAGCCCTCAGGGCAAGGGTTTTAAGTTATGCCCTGGGGGCATTTAAGGTTTTTATAGAAGGCGTTGTCGAAGAAACTTCAAAAAAGCTCACTCGATTGGAAATTCAAAGGGCTAGTGCCCTTTATAATAGTCAAAAGTGATTGGAAGGCAGCTAGCCCCCCCCCCCGCCCATCATTCCTCCAAACACATCCAATAAAAATTTTGAGATAGCCATTTTTTTCAGCGTAGTTGATTTCCAGATAGAAAATATGTTTTTGTAGAGAACACTCTCTCCCAACACCCATATAAAGGACAACAAACTCTGGACTGGGGGCACTCAATGTTTCTAGTGAAACATTTCTTGTAGAAACTTGAAAAGGCAATCATCTGTGTTTAAACTCAAATGGTTAGTGCAATTTTTAATAGTCAAAAGTGATTTTTGATAATTTGTTTGTTATTGTTGTTGTTTAGACCAGGGTGCTTCGTATTGAAGGAGTTGTCGTGGGAACTTCGAGAGGGCTCATTCGATTGAAAATAGAAAGGGCTGATGCCATTTTTAATAGTCAAAAGTGATTGGAGGGCAAATAATCTCCCTTCCACTCCCACCCTCCCACGCCCACCCTCCCATTATGTTTAAAATGTAAATGTTGCCTTAAGATTAAATCAAAATGCACTGTGATAATGTTAATTCCCAATAAGGCACCTCAGCAGTATCCCAAGAACGACTGAGGGTACTACTGTTCAAACTTTCGGGGCTACTTCTGCTCTTAAAATTTAACCAAATCAAAACCTTTGTGATCTTTGATCACAAAGATTGGCAGGGAGATGGCAGGGAGATGGTCTCCCTGCCAAGGTCTACAAGGCGTCACCACACGTTGTAACGGAGCAACTAGAAACCCTCTTCATTCTGATATGGGAGAAGAAGACCTTCCTGTCTGATTGGAAGGTGTCAGTAATAATACCAGTATTTAAAAAGGGGGACAAATGTGACAGCCGCAGCTACCGAGGGATATCACTTATGGAAACGGCTACCAAATTATTTGCAAATGATTTTTCTTAAGAGGTTCGAGGAATCAAGGGATAAGTGGATACGTGAAAATCAATGCGGATTTGGAAGAGGGAGAGGGTACACTGACCAGGTCTTCACTCTTCGCCCCATTCTCCAACAGTGCGAACGCTACAAACTTCCCATAATTAACATTTTCCTTGATTTTGTGGCTGCTTTCGACCCTGTAACCAGCGAAAAACTTTGGCGGTGACAGGATTAGATTCAATCCTGGACCCGCTAGTTTTAACCTCTCTTCTAGAATATTTGAACCAAAGGAAATCGAAACACTGGAAACAGGTCTAAAATTCTCTTTTCTACCGAAACAAGCTCCCGTGGCAGATATAGTTTCCTCTCTAGAGTCCGCTTTGCATAAATACCAGCCATCTGTTTCTAACCCTGATGAAGTTAGGTCTTGTCTCATAAATACATATATATATATATATATATATATATATATATATATATATATATATATATATATATATATATATATATATATATATATATATATATATAAGCTATTCTTTAAAGTTCATCTTTAAAGCTATTTCAAAACTGTTACTGTTATCATAGGCAGCGCATTAGTGCTGCCTAAGTAAAGAACGATGTTGGCACAATGTATTACTTTTTTTTAGTTTCTTGATCTTAGACCAGGGCACTTCGTATCGAAGGAGTTGTCACAGAAACATCGAAAAGGGCTCATTCGATTTGAAATTGATGTGGCTTTTGCCCTTTTAAATAGTCGAAAGGGATTGTAAGGCAACTAACACCCCTTCCACGCCCACCATTTTCCCAAAAACATCCAATCAAATTTTGAGATAGCCATTTCGTTCAGCGTATTTGATTTCCAGATGGAAATTATGTTTCTGAGGAGGACACTCCCCCACAGCCCTCAGGGCAAGGGTTGTAATTTATGCCCTTGGGGTATATGAGATTTTTATAGAAACTACGTCGTAGAAACTTAAAAAAAGCTCATTCGATTGGAAATTCAAAGGGCTAGTGTCCTTTTTAATAGTCGAAAGTGATTGGAGGGCAACTAACGCCCTCTCAAGCCCACCTTTTCCCCAAACACATCCAATTAAAATTTTGAGATAACCATTCTGTTTAACGTAGTTGAAAGTTCTGAAAATTAGGTCTTTGAGGATGACAACCCCCCAGCCTTTAGGGCAAGGGTTATAAGTTATGCCCTCGGGTCATATAAGGTTTTCATAGAAAGCGTTGTCGTAAAAACTTCAAAAGGGGCTCATTCAATTGGAAATTGATATGGCTAGTGCCCTTTTTAATAGTCGAAAGTGATTGGAGGGCAACTAACCCCCCTTTTACGCCCACTTGTTTCCCAAACACCTACAATCAAAATTTTCGGAAAATATGAAAATTATATCTTTGAGGATGAAATTCCCCACACAGTCCGCAGGGCAAGGGTTGTAAGTTATACCCTGGGGACATATAAGATTTTTATTGAAAGCTTTGTCGTATAAACTTGAAAAAGGGCTCATTCGATTGGAAATTCAAAGGGCTGGTGCCCTTTTTAATAGTTGAAAGTGATTTGAGAGCAACTAACCCGCCTCTCTCGCCCACCTTTTCCACAAACACATCCAATCAAAATTTTTAGATCAAAACCCTATGTCTTCCCAACCCCTATGGCCAGAACATAATTTGCACTTTACTGAAAAAATACAAATGAATGTGCATTGTCAGTTTAATATACATATACTGATACTTAGTAATCAAAATGTTAATATTATTTTATTCTTTTACTTTATAAAAGTAAAAGCATTTATATTTTTTCAGTAAAGCGCAAATTATTTTCTGCCCTTGGGAAGGCATAGGGCTTTTAAGCCCTACTCATGTTAATTTCTGCTCGTTTTGACTTTGACTCGGTTATATATTGTAATTTCTGTTCGTTTTGGGTTTCATTTATTTATCGATGCTGATTTTTGGTAGTTTCACGCTTGGTACATTATTTGATTTTATTTTTGCTCATTTTTGGTTTAATGGAGTTCTACTTTTCTTTGAAAAACTCATTTTGTGGAAAAAGTTCTGTTTTTAATTAATCACTCGAAATAGGCTAATCATAACCGATTCAAACCAGTTTTGTCAGATCTTAGACGGCGTAATTCTTGAGGATGTTCTTTTTAGCGGTGGCCGGCGTTTACCTCCCCTCTGGCGATTGCCCTCCGCTGAAAATACCCCCCTCCCTTATGTGCAAATAAATAGCCCAAATTATACATTTCCCATAGATTCTGTTATTGTTTTTGTCTTGTTTCGCGCTAAGCTGAAAAAAAACTAACGAAGAAACCGGTTTGGTCTCGAGTTTTACACAGCGTAAACTTGAATGAGAGTAGAAAGGCCTTATTGACTCCCACGAGAACACCCTGCTGCCACCTACAACTTTTTTACATAATTTATGCATGTTTTTATGGTTTTTGTCAGTGAGAATGGAAAAACAGAATTTTTCTCACTTGAAAAAACATGAATTTTCTCATTTTAATGGATTTTTTATTGGTTTATTATGGATGTTTTTCAATTTATTTGATGCTGTTCACGAATATAATGAGTTATTTTTGTCCTATTAATGGTTTGATGACAACGAGATTGGAAAATAAGAAACTGTATCCAATTTACGGATTTCAACAGAAATTCATTTCTGATTTACGGTTTGTTTTCAGTGAGATTTGAAAAAAAGGACTTTTCTCACATTTATGGATGTTAACAGCAATTTATGTCTGTTTTATAGTTCGTTGTCAGTGAGAATGAAAAAACAGGAATTTTCTTTCAGTTATGGATATCAACATCAATTTATATATGTGTTACGGTTTTTTTCAGTGAGAATGTACATGCTCAACGCGACTGTTATGAGATTGGTTGGCTAACCTAATCTGAGAAATTGATTTACATAATCGGTGGGGGAATTATTGATTCACGAAGGGGGAATTAAGAAACAAACCTGTCTTCTTTGATTGTTTGGCTAACCTAACCTGAGAAATTGATTTACATAATCGGTGGGGGAGAATGTATTGATTTACGTATGAGGAATTAAGAAACAAACATGGCTTCTTTCATCTTTAGGCTAACCTAACCTGAGAACTTGATTTACATAATCGGCGGGAAAATTATTGATTCACGAAGGGGTAATTAATAGACATTTTAGTTTATTTGATCCTTAGGCGAACCTAACCTGAGAACTTGACTTACATAATCGGCGGGGGAATTATTAATTCACGAAGGGGGAATTAAGAAACATTATGGTTTCTTTAATCTTTAGGTCTGAGGAATAAACGTTCTTTAGGTCAGAGAGAAAAATTAATATTCTATTTTTAAATAGGGCTTCATTGATCTTTAGTGTCAGGAATTAGAAATGACATCACTTGTTATCTTGGAATTATGTGGGAGTTTAAAGAGATAGAAATTCTATTTTTAAATACGGCTTCACTGAGCTTTAAGTCGGAAAGATAAATTGATATTCTAACGAAACCTTAATAGTGTAGCTAGTAACATTTATGAGATGAAGAGATTAACGTAGGAAAGGGTTTCCTAGAAATTTGAAATGTGAAAGGACAGAGATGCCAAAAACAAAAGGAACACGCTGAGATTACGTTTAGGGATTATTTGGGTGAAACGGTTTTAGATATTTTAGGGAATTATTTCGGCGAAACAGTTAGAGACATTTTAAAAGATGATTTTAGAAAAGGTTTTATGAGAGGTTTTGAGTGTGGTTGTTATAGTAAGCAAGTTCTATTTGAACAGTGTCGTGAGGTCCTCTACCCCAACCCCAAAGGGCCCCGATCGCCCTACCCCGACCCGAAGGGCTCCGATCCCCATACCCTAATCCTGAAGGAACCCCCCGTTCCCCAAAGGCTCCCCGGGCCCCGTCTTTCGTTGATGTATGTTGTCTAAAACCTATGATTTGGGGTGTATGGGTTGCTATTTTTGACTTTTTTGAGTTGGATTTCTTAGTCTTTCATTGGTATTTGTTTTCCGAAACATATGATTTAGGATGGGTGGTTTGCTATTTTTGAATTTTCTGAACTGGATTTCTTAGACGTTCATAGGTGAGTGTTGTCAGAAGAATATGATTTGGGATGTGTAGTTTGCTATTTGGACTTTCAAGAGCAAGTATTCTTAGTCTTTCGTAGTTGAGTGTTGTCTGAAACTTATAGTTCGGGATGAGTATTTTGCTATTTAAGACTTTTATGAGCTAGGCTTTCATAGTATATCGTAGGTGAATGTTGTCAGAAAATTATGATTTGAAATATGTAAATTACTATTTAGGGCTTTTCTGAGCTAGATTTCTTAGTCCCTCATAGGTGTTAGGTGTTTGAAAGCTATAGTTTGGGATGAGTAGTTTGCTATTTTTGACTTTTCTGAGCTAGGTTTCTTAGCCTTTCATAGGTGTGTGTTGTCAGAAACTTATCATTTGGGATATGTAAATTACTATTTTTGACTTTTCTGAGCAAGATTTCTTAGCCTTTCATAGGTGTTTTTTGTCTGAAACCTATAGGCTGGGATGAGTAGTTTGCTTTTGGACTTTTCAGAGCTGGATTTCTTAGTCTTTCGTTGGTGTGTGTTGACTGAAACTTATGATTTGGGATATGTAAATTACTATTTCGGGCTTTTCTAAGCTAGATTTCTTAGTCTTTCGTTGGTGTGTGTTGTCTGAAACCTATGATTTGGGATGTGTAGTTTTGCTTTTTTGACTTTTCAGAGCTAGGATTCTTTGACTCTCATAGGTATTTGTTGTCTGAAGCCTATAGTTTGGGATGAATAGTTTGCTATTTCAGGCTTTTCTGAGCTAAGGTTTCTTAGTATTTCGTAGGTGTGTGATGTCTGAAACTTATGACTTGAGATGTCTAATTTGCTATTTAAGGCCTTTCTGAGCTAAGGTTTCATAGTATTTCGTAGGTGAATGTTGTCTGAAACTTATGATTTGGGATATGTAAATTACTATTTTGGGTTTTTCTAAGTTAGATTTCTTAGTCTTTCGTTGGTGTGTGTTAACTGAAACCTATGATTTGGGATGTAAGGTTCTTAGTCTTTCGTTTATTTGCGTTGTCTGGAACCTATTATTTGGGATTGTTGTTTTGCTTTTTGGAATTTTAAAAGCTAGATTTCTTAGTCCCTCATCGGTGTTTGTTGTCTGAAACCTATAGTTTGGGATGAGTAGTTTGCTATTTCAGGCTTTTCTGAACTAAGGTTTCTTAGTATTTCATTTGTGTGTGTTGTCTGAAAAATATTATTTGAGGTGATTAACTTTCTGTTTTAGGAGTTTTTAAGCTAAGTTGTTATAGTATTTTATAGGTGATTGTTTTCTAAAAATAATGATTTTGGATATGTAAATTAATATTTCGGTCTTTTCTAAGCTCGATTTCTTAGTCTTTTGTTGATGTGTGTTGTCTGAAACCAATGATTTGGGATGGGTGGGTTGCTATTTTTGAATTTTCTGAGCTGGATTTATTAGCCTTTCCTAGGTATGTGTTGTCTGAAACCTATGATTTGGGATGGTTAATTTGCTATTTTTAGACCTTTCAGAGCTAGGATTCTTAGTCCCTCATAGGTGTTTGTTGTCTGAAACCTATAGTTTGGGATGAATAATTTGCTATTTCAAGCTTTTCTGAGCTAAGGTTTCTTAGTATGTCATAGGTGTATGTTGTCTGAAACTTATGATTTGAGGCATACAATTTGCTATTTCCGACTTTTCATAACCAGATTTCTTAGTCTTTCGTAGGTGTGTGGGGGCTGAAACCTATGATTTGGGATGTATGGATTGCTATTTTTTGACTTTTCTGAGCTGGATTTCTTAGCCTTTTCGTAGGTGTGGGTTGACTGAAACCTATGATTTGGGAATGAGCGGTTTTCTATTTTTGACTTTTCTGAGATTGATTTCATAGAATTTAATAGGTTTGTGCTTTCAGAAAATTATGATTTGAGGGGTGTAGTTTACGTTTCGGACTTTTCCGAGTTAGGATTCTTAGTCCCTAATAGGTGTTTGTTGTCTGAAACTTCTAGTTTGGGATGAGTAGTTGAATATTTCAGGCTTTTCCGAGCTATGGTTTCTTAGTATTTCGTAGGTGAAGCTTCCACGTCAGTTTTAAGTTCACCAAGACATACGAAATTTTAATTTCAGTTCTAAATTTATCCATAGAAGATAGGAAAAGTTATAAAATGATTTTGATTATTTTCCATGATGATAAAAAGTTTCACTTTAATTCTAAATTTTCTTAAATTCAGTTCCGACTCTTCTCAAATCGATGAAAAAATTTAAAGTTTGACTCCGAATACTTTCCACGTCAGTTTTAAGTTCGCCAAGACATAACAAATTTAAAGTTCAATTCTAAATTTCTCCAAAGAAGATAGGAAAAGTTATAATATGATTATGGTTATTTTCCATGAGGATAAAAAGTTTTACTTTAATTCTAAGTTTTCTTAAATCTTGAACTGACATGACATATGCTTACGGCTCTACCAATCGTACTCTGTGCTTGTTCATAGACACGACGTGACTTTTCTACTGATAATCTATGGCAGGTTATCGACATTACCGCGTTTATTGCATGCATTAAATCAGAATTTTTTACGCAGTGGAAAGATCAACACACAATTCATATCTGTAAAAAGTGAAGATGAATTATTCGACGAAAGTGTGTGCACATGAAAAAATCATCGTCGTGTTGAATGCTGACAAGGAGAAATACCTGAACTATGAAACGAGTGCAAATGGAGATCTTATTGGGAATGTATGCATACGTTGTCATGACAGTGAGGAGTTAAATTCCACTGGTATACCCAAAAATTTCCATCATGAAAGTTGTAGATATGCGAGAGTAATAGTACCAGGGAAATTAGTAGTCAAAGTGAATGCCAACTTAAAAATAATAGTTGATGAAGAGGGGCAACTTCTAGCTAATGGTTCTGGTAGCATGTTAGCCGTTGATAGATCTTATCACAATCTTTCCGGTGTTAGCATTCGAATGAGAGCAAAAGGAAAAAGAAGACATGCATACAGCTGCATCAACATCATAAATCATATCATGTCAATGTGCCAAAACTGCTATCTGTGTAAAAATAATATGACAATAGACAGTGAAATTGCAGGCAGAATAAAAAGGACATTAGCAGACAATATCATCAATGAATATAAAGATGAATTGACGGAAAGTGAAGCGCAAGTGTACTAATAATGTATAATAATGTATTTAACATATTTTTATATTAATATTCTACATGTCGTTATTTCATTAAAAATATCTAATGCATTATTTTGTTAAGTGTTCATTATTTTTAGGGTATGCTAGAATGTCAAACGCTCAGAATATCTATTATAAAGGTCAGAGATGTAAGAAAAATAATTTTAGAGATAATGATACTACTAGAAGGCTCAATTTTTCATAGAAGATAGAAAAGTTCAATTTCTCTTCTGAATTTTACCAAAGAACACAATTAAATTCTAATTTCACCAGATAAAATTAAAAGCTTACACTTCAGTTTTAAGTTCACCAAGACATAAAAAATTTAAAGTTCACTTCTAAATTTTTCCGTAGAAGATAGGAAAAGTTATACTATGATAGTGATTATTTTCCATGAAGATAAAAAGTTTCACTTTAATTCTAAATTTTTATAAATTCAATTCCGACCTTTCTCAAAGAGTCAAATTTAAAGTTCTATTCCAAATATTTTCCCGGAACAAGAAAAGTCCCAAGACATAAAAAATTTAAAGTTCAATTCTAAATTTTTCCGTAGAAGATAGGAAAAGTTATACTATGATTATGATTATTTTCTATGAAGATAAAAAATTTCACTTTAATTCTAAATTTTCTTAAATTCAGTTCTGACTTTTCTCAAAGAGATCAAAAAATTTATGTTCTAAATATTTTCCCGGGAGCAGAACAGTTCAATTTCAGTTCTGAATTTTTTCAATGAAAATGAAATAAGTGATTGATCATCTCTAGTTTCTCAAAATAACATAAAATATTACAAGTCATTGCAGATTTTTCTCAAAGAGATGAAAAAATTTAAAATATTGTTCAAAATTTGTCTTAGAAGATAGAAAAGTTCAAGTTCTAATCTGAATTTTACCAAAGAACACAATTCGATTCTAATTTCTCCATATAAAATAAAAAGCTTCCCTTTCAGTTTTAAGTTCACCAAGACATAAAAAATTTAAAGTTCAGTTCTAAATTTTTCCTTAGAAAATATGAAAAGTTATACTTTGATTGTGATTATTTTCTATGAAGATAAAAAGTTTCACTTTAATTCTAAATTTTCTTAAATTCAGCTCCGACCTTTCTCAAAGAGATGAAAAAATTTAAAGTTCTGTTCAATATATTTTCTCGGAAGAAGAAAAGTTCAACTTCGATTCTGAATTTTTCATTGAAAATGAAATGAGTTATTGATCAATTCCATTTCCCCAAAATGATATAAAAATTTTCCACTTCAGTTCAGATTTTTCTCAAAGAGATGAAAAAATATAAAATACTATTCCAAATTTTTCATAGAAGATAGAAAAATTCAAGTTCTCTTCTGAATTTTACCAACAAACACAATTCAATTCTAATTTCTCCAGAGAAAATAAAAAGCATACTCTTTAACTTTAATTTCACCAAAACATGAGAATTTTTAAGTTATTTTCTAAATTTTTCCATAGAATATACGAAAAGTTATACTTTGATAGAGAATATTTTCCATGAAGATAAAAGGTTTCACTTTTATTCAGAAGTTTCTTAAATTCATTTCTGATCTTTCACAAAGAGATGAAAAAATTTAAAGTTCTGTTCCAAATTTTTCATAGAAGATTGGAAAAGTTATACTTTGATCGTGAATATTCAAGTTCTCTTCTGAATTTTACCAAAGAACACAATTCAATTCTAATTTTTCCATAGAAAATAAAAAGCTGCCACTTCAGTTTTAAGTTCGCCATGACATAAAAAATTTAAAGTTCAATTCTAAATTTCTACATAGAAGATAGGAAAATTTATGCTATGACTGTGATTATTTTTTATGAAGATTAAAAGTTTCACTTAAATTTTAAATTTTCTCAAAGAAGTGAAGAAAAGTTCAACTTCGATTCTGAATTTTCTCAATGAAAATGAAATAAGTTATTGATCATTTCTGAATTTTACCAAAGAACATAATTCATTTCTAATTTCTCCAGAGAAAATAAAAAGTTTCCATATCACTTTTAAGTTCACCAAGACATAAAAATTTAAAGTTCAATTCTAAATTTTTCCATAGAAGATAGGAAAAGTTATACTATGATTGTGATTATTTTCCATGAAAATAAAAGTTTCACTTTAATTCTAAATTTTCTTAAATTCAATTCTGACCTTTCTCAAAGAGATGAAAAAATTTGAAGTTCTGTTCCAAATATTTTCCCGGAAAAAGAAAAGTTCAACTTCGATTCTGAATTTTCATAATGAAAATGAAATAAGCTACTGATCAAGTCCATTTTCCTAAAATAATATAAAACTTTCCACTTCAATTCAGATTTTTCTCAAAGAGATAACAAAATTTTATATATTTTTCTAAATTACTCATAGACGATAGTAAAGGCATTGCGTCGATTGTGAACATTATTCATGACGATATGGAGCTCCAATTTCATTCTGGCTTGTCTCGAAGAATCTCAAAATGTAAAATCTCTCCTCAGAATTTACTTAGAAAAGAGAAAAAAAAGTTTGAGCAATTTTTAAATTTATATATGAAAATGAAAAAGCTTCCATTCATTTCCTAATATCTCAAAGAAATAAAAAATTTAAAGTTCAGTTCTCAATTTTGCAATAGAAGATAGGAATTACTATACTATGATTGTGATTATTTACCATGAAGATAAAAAGTTTCACTTTTTTTCTAATTTTTCTTAAATTCAGTTCATTCATCTAACCACAAAAAACAATAGGTTATGTTAGGTATAAATAAAAATTAATAAATAATTAGAAACATTTCTACATGATTAAGGTAGGTTACTTTAACTTATCCTTTGCGCTCAGGATAAGCTAACCTAACCTAACTTATACATGTTAAAAATATTAATTAAGGTGATGTTAGGCTATCTCAAGTTAGGTTAGGTTCAGTTAGGTTAGGTTAGCCTACGTACGAGCGCGTACTTAGGCTAACCTAACCTAACCTAAACTAACCTAAACTAACTTGGTATAGCCTAACCTAACCTAATCTCATCTTTTTACAATTAATCAGTTAGGTTAGGTTAGCTTGTACTTAGCATAAATTATAATTGAAACTAAAATACAAATATAATTGAGAGATTTTTATCTTTATTTATTTTTATCTAACCTAACCTATTTGGTTTTGTGGTTAGATGAATGAACTGAATGTAAGAAAAATTAGAAATAAAGTGAAACTTTTTATCTTCATGTAAATAATCATAATCATAGTATAACTTTTCCTATCTGCTACTAAAAAATTTAGAACTGAACATGAAATTTTTTATGTCTTGGGACGTTTCTTTGTATTTGACAATAATTTGGATAGAGCTTTGAAAATGGCCTTTTAGGAATATCTAGACTTGAACTTTAGATAATTTTGAATTGAAGTATAAATTATTATCATCATATAAACTAGTATAAATTATAGAATAGAAGTTCCTAACTTCTACATCGATAACTAGCAGAGAACTTTAAATGTTTTATGTCTTTCCTACCTTGAAACAGGCTCTGAAGCTATGTATTTTCTAAGATTGAATTGGAATTGACTTGTATTATTTGGTAAAAGTAAGAAGAGAACTTGAACTTTTCTATCTTCTTCAGACAACACACACCTAAGAAAGGCTAAGAAATCCAACTCAGAAAAGTCAAAAATAGCAACCCATACACCCCAACTCATAGGTTTCAGACAACATACATCAACGAAAGACGGGGTCCGGGGAACCTTTGAGGTCCGGGGGTTCCTTCAGGATTAGGGTATGGGGATCGGAGCCCTTTGGGTCGGGGTAGGGCGATCGGGGCCCTTTGGGGTTGGGGTAGAGGACCTCACGACACTGTTCAAATAGAACTTGCTTACTATAACAACCACACTCAAAACCTCTTCTAAAACCTTTTCTAAAATCATCTTTTAAAATATCTCTAACTGTTTCGCCGAAATAATTCCCTAAAATGTCTAAAACCGTTTCACCCAAATAATCCCTAAACGTAATCTCAGCGTGTTTCTTTTGTTTTTGGCATCTCTGTGCTTTCACATTTCAAATTTCTAGGAAACCCTTTCCTACGTTAATCTCTTCATCTCATAAATGTTCCTAGCTACACTATTAAGGTTTCGTTAGAATATCAATTTATCTCTCCGACTTAAAGCTCAGTGAAGCTGCATTTAAAAATAGAATTTCTATCTCTTTAAACTCCCACATAATTCCAAGATAACAAGTGATGTCATTTCTAATTCCTGACACTAAAGATCAATGAAGCCCTATTTAAAAATAGAATATTAATTTTTCTCTCTGACCTAAAGAACGTTTATCCCTCAGACCTAAAGATTAAAGAAACCATAATGTTTCTTAATTCCCCCTTCGTGAATTAATAATTCCCCCGCCGAGTATGTAAGTCAAGTTCTCAGGTTAGGTTAGCCTAAGGATTAAATAAACCATAATGTTTCTTAATTCCCCCTTCGTGAATCAATAATTTTCCCGCCGATTATGTAAATCAATTTCTCAGGTTAGGTTAGCCTAAAGATCAAAGAAGCAATGTTTGTTTCTTAATTCCCCTTTCGTAAATCAATACATTCTCCCCCACCGATTATGTAAATTAATTTCTCAGTTTAGGTTAGCCTAACAATAAAAGAAAACAGGATTGTTTCTTAATTCCCCCTTCGTGAATCAATAATTCCCCCACCGATTATGTAAATCAATTTCTCAGGTTAGGTTAGCCAACCAATCTCATAACATTCGCGTCGAGCATGTACATTCTCACTGACAAAAGCCATAAAACAGACATAAATTGCTGTTGACATCCATAAATGTGAGAAAGTTCCTGTTTTTTCATTCTCACTGACAACGAACCATAAAACAGACATAAATTGCTTTTGACATCCATAAATTTGAGAAAGCTCCAGTTTTTTCATTCTCACTGACAACGAACCATAAAACAGACATAAATTGCTGTTGGCATACATAAATGTGAGAAAACTTCTGTTTTTCCATTTTTACTGAAAACGAACCCTAAAACAGACATAAATTGTTGTTGACATTCATGAAAAACATCAAATAAATTGACCAACACACATAACCGTCCAAGAAAACATCCATCAATGTGAGAAAATTCATTTTTTTTCAAGTGATAAAAATTCTGTTTTTCCATTCTCACTGACAAAAACCATAAAAACATGCATAAATTATGTAAAAAAGTTGTAGGTGGCAGCAGGGTGTTCTCGTGGGAGTCAATAAGGCCTTTCTACTAATGAGTTGCCCATAATACACAAGTACCAAAACTCCTTCCCCCTACGGAAATTGAAAAAATTAAACTAAAATATTGGAAAGTTTTCTTTTTCACGGGGGGGGGGGGGGTATTTACCAGGGGGTGGTAAAGTATTTTGACAGTTTGAAGTCATAAAAAAATTCTTTCTAGGTGTATGGCCACTAAAAAAATTAAAGAAGAATAGCATGGTATCTGGAAATTTTGTTAACTAAAAAAAAAATAAATAAAAAATCCCAGTATAAAGTAAATGTAATGTTTTATTTTGGTGTTTTTTTCAAGTGTTAAGTGTTTTTTTTTTCAATGACCGTTTTTCCAAGTATTAAGTGCTAATATTAGGTTAATGTAGTGTTTCATTTAAGTGTTTTATGAGGATCGCTGATCAAACTTTATGTTATTTTTGCCTTCCATTTATGTTATTTTACTGTGTTCATGGCCGTATATTTGGCTTTAAAATACACTTATTTATCTGTCTATCTAATATGCAGAATAATTATACCAAACGCATTTTGCATGCAGACCCACTATAATTTACCCCCCCCCCCCCCCCGCCTAATGTGCAAATCTATAGCCCAAATTTATTTCTAAAGTAACGAAGAAACTAACAAAAAAACCGATGTGTTCTGGAATTTTAAACAGCGTAAACTTGAGTGAGTGGCAAATAATACACAAGCACCAAAATTCCTTCCCCCTACGGAAATTAAATAAAAATAAAACTCAAATGAAATTATCAAATTTGGAAACTCTTATTTTCCACGATGGGTATTTTCCGCGGGGGGGGGGGGGTATTTTTTCGGGGGGAGGGGGTATTTTCTGGGGGAAGGGGGTAATAGCCTGGGGAGTAAATGCCTAGAACCCTTTTAGCAGACAATTACCAAATATTTATAGCTGAATGTCTGTAGCCTCTTCCTAGAATAATTAAAAAAAAACAAAGATTTTCCGAGAAAATCTTTGTTTGATTTTCTCGGCGGTGAAATTTACACCGCCTTTTCAGTGGTCTTCCGGAATTGTTTCCTTCGGGTGGTAGGTTCTTCATGACAGTTAGCCAAGCTTGCGAACTGGTTCTGTAACTTCAGGCAAAAGTCTTCTTTCACTGTTTGGATTTTCAGTTTCTCCATGTTTAACTCCTTTTTGGGGGTTGTCTCTTCCTCGCGCTCAACTTCAGGAGTATTTCCGCACCTACAAGCGTATGATCGCTTCCAGATTTTGACCCTTTGCACGCCCCTCTTTAAGCTCGAGAATCGAAGACTGAGGAGCGCCAACGCTGACGGATGAATTTGGGCAGTTGTGGAGCCATCGTTTTAGCGCCAAGTTATTCTTTGAGAGGGCTTGTGTTGGAACATAGTGTTGGTGATGGCAAGGTTGTGAGGTCTCGCGAAATGGAGTAGTCTATCCCCATTGCAGCACTGGTGGACGTAAAGACCTAATTTCCAAAACTTTCAACTACGTTGAAAAAAATGGCTATCTTAAAAGTTTGATTGGGTGTGTTTGGGGAAAAGGTGGGCGTGAAAGGGGGTTAGTTGCCCCCCAATCACTATCGACTATTAAAAAGGGCACTAGCCCTTTGAATTTCCAATCGAATGAGCCTTTTTTGAAGTTACTACGACAACGCTTTCTATAAAAACCTTATTGGCCCCTAGGGCATAACTTACAACCCTTGTCCTGAGGGCTGTGGGGGAGGGTCATCCTCAAATACATAATTTATATTTTGAAATCAACTACGCTGAACAAAATTGCTATCTCAAAATTTTGATTGGATGTGTTTCCAATCAAAAAGGGCACAAGCTTTCGACTATTACAAAGGGCACAAGCCACTCCAATTTCCAATCGAATGAGCCCTTTTAGAAGTTTCTACGACAACTCCTTCGATACGAAGTGCCCTGGTCTAAAGAAAAAATAAATAAGTAATACATTTTGCCAACATCGTTCTTTACTTAGGCAGCGCTATTGCGCTGACTATGATAAAACTACGATGTAGGTATATTTTAATTAAATATTTAATATTTAGAAGTGGTTAGGAGTTAGGTTGGGATATGTATTTAATATAATGCGTTCTGTGCGGCCTGCTTTCCATAATTCTTAGTCATAGTTTCCATAATTTTGTTTCATCATGTTTCTATATATTACATTAAAATTAACCTAACTTCAATTGTTGAGGATGTTCTGCTTAACAGACAAATACCAAATATATTTTTTTCTTTTTAAAATACAGTCACTTCAAAAAGTAATTATCAGACCGTTTTATAAGTATGCATACATAAAACAGTGCTGAATTTGCGGTTGAAAAACATTTTTGCTTGGAAACGGAAATTCTAAACTGTCTGTGCATAAGAGAGATCCAGCCGCCAGAGCAATCATTTAATGTGTCTCGAAATGTGATATTCGTATTGCATGCTGTTAAAGGAGCTTCATGGCTGATGATGTATTTTTGACATTGGTTGATTATGTCTGTTCAAAAAACTGGTCACGACAAACGGACACGTAAACGATTACTTCGATTGTTCGGCAGCAAGCGAAATTTTTTTCGCAGATTTGGTGTCGGAAAAGCACTGAGCTTTGCATAAACCAGAGACTCTGATTAAGAGTATGACCCATTTACGCTACTAAGTGATGGACTAGCGATGAACCCTGTGTTTTCTTATAGTCTTTTGTTTTGCACAATTAATGTCGCTTAAAGCTATTTAAAATCCTGTGTTAAAAAATCTTCTCGGGTATATTAATCATCGCTGAGAATTGGCTGAGTAGATTGTTAAAGGTGCTCTTCCATAGGTCAAAAATTCTCCCCAAAAACAGTCAACCTCCATAAAAAGACGGGTTGGTGGTGCCCTGTAAATTTTCATAGATATATTATATTTAAACGGTTCGTCGCAACAGTACCAGAGATACCCCCGCCCCTTTATTTTGCTGCTATCTGTAAAATTCTAATTGGACTCGCACTTATGGACGCGCCCATTATTTAAGTTACAATGAAGTGTCCAAATTTACAAAGAAAAACTTGGTAGTTTACCGATTGTAAAAGTCAATTTTTGACAAAAGCTAGCTTAATAAGGAAAAACAGAGATATGCTGACATTTCCTATTTGCTACTTTAACCTGCATTTATCGGTAGCTACCTTGAATTTTTACACCACAAAAAAAAAATATCAAATATGGATCTGCATCTGCCCCAGATGCAGGTGCGGATTACTCTTGCCCCAGATGTAACCTAGAAATTGATGATGTGCCCCCATATTCTCACCGGGTGCCAGCAACTTTCTCTTTTAAGGGGAAAGTATTTGAGGGTTGTAAGTTGGAGTTCCCGGGGATCCTGCAGACGAGAGTAAAAAGGGAAATCAGGCAGTTGTGTAAACATGTAAATGAAACGTTGACATCAATGAGTGAAACTTGATTATTTTTTTTTGCTGGGGGGGGGGGGAATTTTATTTGAGTTTTATATTTTTTATTTCCGTCGGGGGAAGGAGTTTTGGTACTTGTGTATTATGAGCCACAAGCTCAAGTTTACGCTGCGTAAAATTTGAGAACACACCGGTTTTTTCGTTAGTTTCTTCGTTACTTTAAAATAAATTTGGGCTATAGATTTGCACATTAGAGGGGGGGGGGTAAAGTATACCGGGTTTGCATGCAAAATTTGTTTGGTACGATTATTCTGCATATTATCCTGCAGAATAAGATTATGCATATTATTCTGCATATTATCCTGCAGTTTGGTACGATTATTCTGCATAGGATCCTGCAGACGAGAGTAAAAAGGGAAATCAGGCAGTTATGTAAACATGTAAATTAAACGTTGACATCAATGAGTGAAACTTGATTATTTTTTTTTTGCTGGGGGGGGGGAATTTTATTTGAGTTTTATATTTTTTATTTCCGTCGGGGGAAGGAGTTTTGGTACTTGTGTATTATGAGCCACAAGCTCAAGTTTACGCTGCGTAAAATTTGAGAACACACCGGTTTTTTCGTTAGTTTCTTCGTTACTTTAAAATAAATTTGGGCTATAGATTTGCACATTAGAGGGGGGGGGGGGTAAAGTATACCGGGTTTGCATGCAAAATTTGTTTGGTACGATTATTCTGCATATTAAATAGATAGATAGATCAGTGTATTTTTAAAGCGAAATATACGGCCATGAACACAGTAAAATAACATAAATGAAAGGCACAAATAACATAAACTTTGATCAGCGATCATCATAAAACACTTAAATGAAACACTGCATTAGCCTAATAATAGTAGGCTACTTAATGATTGGAAAAACAGTCATTTAAAAAAAAAAAAAAACACTTAACACTTGGAAAAAGCACTTAAATGAAATATCACATTTACTTTATACTTTTTTTTTTTAGTTAACAAAATTTCCAGATACCTCGCTATTCTTCTGTAATTTTTAGTGGTCACATACCTAGAAAGAATTGTTTTCTGACTTCAAACTGTCAAAATACTTTATCCCCCCCCCCCCTGTATGGAAATATATAGCCCAAATTATATATCTCCCATATATTCTGTCACTTTTCTTTGTCTTGTCTCGTGCTAAGCTGAAAAAAAACGAACGAAGAAACCGGTTTGTTCTCGAGTTTTATACAGCATAAACTTGAGTAAGCGGCCCATAATAAACAAGTACCAAAACTCCTTCCCCCTACGGAAATTAAAAAAATAAAACCCAAACAAAATTTTCAAATTTGGAAAACCTTATTTTCCACGGAGGGGGGGGAGGTATTTTACACGGGGGGGGGGTATTTTCCACAGGGGGTATATTCCACGGGGGAGGGTATTTTCCTGGGGGGAGGGTATTTTCCTGGGGGGGATAAACGCCAGCCACCGTATAGGGACATATTGGAAAGAAAAGGGTAAAATTTTTAAAAGATACAAAAGGTAGGTGAATTATATTGGAAACATAAATAATTATAGGGAAGATAGTAAGAATTCTGATTTTTTTTAAGGAGAAAGGGCTGACAAGGGATCGAGAACGGGTCCCCCTCATGCGTACCCAGTTGCATTCTACTGGAATGCTCATTCATTTCAAAACACTTTAAGCTTGATACATCTCAGGCGTAATTATAAATGCAAAAATAAAAAACAAGTGTTTGAATCCATAAAAACAACAAAATTCCCTAGATAGAGTGTGCTTATTTAATTGAATATTTATATTTTTCCCATCTTGTATGTACAAATTTTGGTAACATCTTGTAAAAGGATTTCCTTCTTTAAATTGTCTGCTTTTTGTGTGGTTACAAAAGCAATGGATCCAGACACTGTACAGGCCTAGTGCTAAAAAATAATAAGGCTCCAGGTGCTGATGGTGAGGTAAATGAGTTTCTTAAATATGGTGGCTCTGAGGTTAGAAATGTGTTATTGAAGATTATGAATATGATTTTTGAAAAGGGGGAAGTACTTCGCGATTTTAAGAAAACCTTAATTAAAGCCCTGTGTAAGAAAGGTGACAAGAGTGAGTGTATTAATTATAAAGGCATTAGTCTGGTTTCTGTAGGTAGCAAATCCCTTAGGAATATGATACTTTTTAGACTGAGAGGTGCTGTAGACAAATTATTAGAGAAGAACAGTGCGGTTTTAGAAAAGCTAGAGGATGTGTCGATCGAATTTTCCCTCTGTTGAAAAGGTCACCAAAGCTCTCCAAGGTTAATAATTGAGGAGTGCCTAAGTTATCTAACACCTTTGGCCCTCAGTTTTATAGATTATGAGCAAGGGTTCGATTCAGTTATAGAAGAGCTTTAGCGAAGGTCTTGTCCTTCTATGGTATACCAGATAAATACATTAAAGTGATTAGCGCTATGTACGTGAATAATACTGCTGCGGTTAAGGTAAGAAATGAGGTTAGCAACTGGTTTCGTATTAAATAAGGAGTTAAGCAGGGTTTTGTCCTATCCCCCTTTATAATGGATCATTTTGATGGAGATTGTCTTAAGGAGTTTTGATGGACTTTGCCACAGGAAAAGCAATGGGAGACAACAGAATCCAACGGGGAGGAAGAACTCTCCTGGACTTAGATTATGCTGATGATTTAAACATCCTAGATGAAAATCTGAGCAAAATGAATGAACTTTTTAAGGTTTTGCGAGTTCATGGTGCTAGAATAGGTTTAGAAATTAATGTTAATAAGACTAAGTCACTAAGGCGTTGACGTAACGTAACGTCATTGATCAGGTGGACAGCTTCACCTACATTGGTAGTATTATTAGCAAAAACGATGGGAGCAGTGAAAATGTGAAAAGCGGATGAAGATTTACTAGATATTTTCCAAAGAAATTGCCTACGGGTTTTTCTGAATACCCGGCTTACTGATCGTATTTCAAACAGTAGGCTATATAAAGTGTGGTTCAATCCCGCTTTCTAGGGCTATAATGAGAGAAAGGTTGAGATGGCTAGGGAACGTTCTACGGATGAAGGATGACAGATTGCCGAATATTGTCCTTTTCAGCTAACCGTATAGAGCTAAACGGACAGCAGGTCGTCCGCGGTTGAGCTGGGGGGATGTCACAAAGAAAGATTTAAAGGAAATGGGAACTTCCTGGGAAGGTGTAAAGAGGGAGGCTTTGAATAGATTGGGATGGAGGAGGAGCCTGTGTAGCTATGTTGGCCCGTGGTGGCTTGGTGCTGCGGTGAGTTGATAGTAGTAGTAGTAGTAGAATTAGCACCCGTTTGATCTTTCAATATTTCTCTCAAGAGGCGGTAGTTCTCTGGAATAATTTAATTAATGGCAGTGAGCTCTTCAAAAATTACACCAAACTATGCACAAAAAAGAACAAGGATCTAAAACCGGAAACTATAATTAGTGTTACTTGCACTTCATCAATTAGCGCAGCAGAACTAATGTATGGATTGTCCAGCCAAACTTATACGTAAGAACATTTGAGATCGAGTGCACTTTTAAAGTTAAGGAAGAAAGTTGATCCCGACAAAGTCGTACTTTCTTCCACAGATGGACAATTTGAGCAATAAAGATCCAAATGACCTCGAATTAAAATTTTCAGATAGTGAGCCTACTTAAAAGTAGAATTTCAAAAATCTACATCTAATAGGCTATCTAAAAATTTTAGCAATATGCTGTCATATAGTGAGGTACAATATGCCTGTACATTGGAATGGTATTCGTAAGGCCTGAGTAGGGTGGTCAAATTACTAGCCTACAATGGGACCGTGTGCAACTATTTATTTCATTTCTAATGGGAGGAGGCAACTTTTCACTTGCCAACATTTTATTTTCAAATAGAAGAAATGACAAAAGAAAAATGGACAAAATTACGAAATTATGGGGGACAGAGTAAATTCAAAAACTGGAATGACTGTTTTACACAATTCTTATTCCTTTTATTAAGGAAAGAGCGATTTTATCACTTGGCGAGGTTTTAGGGACTGGCGAAAGCCTTTCTAAAGCACTTTTTAGCTGCTGTTAGTTTGAAATTTGAACTGTTCTTTAATATTGATTTATTCTGTTTATTTGTACGGTGAAAAAGACCCCCTTTTCAAGGCTAGACATGTTTTATGCTTCAAAAAAGAGAAAAAATGCTTTATTTTATAATTTACGCATTTTCCAGTGTCTTTCCTATGACAACAATTTAATCTCTGCTTATGCATAGCTATTCCTCATGGAGGTAGCGACAGCTGTAACCTAGTAAAGAGCTAACCACGGCCCATAATAACTGAAAGTTTAAAAACACGTTTTGAAAAAAAAAAAAAATTACGGAACAAAACTGGAACAAAGTTTCGATTTGAAGCTGATTCAGGAATGGTAGCTATTATTGCGATTCATCTTAATAGTAAAAGTTTCCTGCAAAAACAAATTTATGAGAATCTCAAAAAAGAGCCTTGAACCCCTCAGAAGTGGTGTAGGATGGAAATGAAAATGCACCACTAGAATCATAATGATTAAAAACCTATTGTAGATTTACATTTCACCACCTTAAACAACCAGAAAAATAGTTTTTGTTTTGCATGGGAATCATAGGTGTGCCTTTTTTTCTTTTCTTCGCCGCTGGAAGGGCACTAGAACATTGTAGAGAGCAAAATGGCAAATTTTGGTGTCACATCTGGAGTCGAAAGACTGGGAAGCATGAAAAGGTCCTGTCACAGTAAAAAAAAAATCTAAACTTAAGGTTTACAATCCCTCTCTAGTATATTCCTCCTCCCAATCCCGGCAGGGATTTTCTACAAATTGTCTGCCGATAGAAGAACTAGCAGGTTACTGCAACATAGTAGCGAGATTTTTAGTGCTACTTTTCAAAGCTCATGATCATATCTAAGTTATTTTTCGAAATTTGTCTTGATAATGCTATGGCAAAATGTCATATGGATCTAAAAATGGCACCTCTTGGTGTCATTTCTCGAGTTGACGGACTGGGAAGCATGAAAACGGTACTGTTATATTCCCCATGGTCAAAAACCTTTAACTGTAAACTTTGAGCCCCGTTTCATGAAAATCCAGGAGAACCAGGAGGATATGATGACCGCAGTGAGTTTCGTGTTTATTGATAAATCAATTACTGACAAGCAGAACTAACAGATTACTGCAACATCGTAAAGAGATGTCTGATGGCTCAATTCAAAGCTCTTGACTATATCTATGTGCTTTTTATAAATTTGTCTTGATAACCCCATTGTAAAATACCATATTGTATCAAAAATGGCGCTTTTTGGTATCATTTCTGAAACTGAAAAGCTAGTGAGCATAAAATGTGCCATTATAATCTTCATGGTCAAAAACCCTAACTCAAGGTATAAAACTTCCGCTCTCGTATATGCCTTCACCCAGCCCCCATAACAAGTGAAGATAGAAAGGAGTTTTGATGAAAAAATGTTTTCACTCAAATTCAAAAGTTATTCACGAATAATAATAAATATTATTTATATTCATCCTAACATTAGAAGTTAATTACAAAAGAAAAACTTCTAAGAATTTTGACAAAAGCTTGAAACCTTAATATGCCAATTTATTCTTTTTCTCTCCAGCACTAGCAGGGTACTAGGACATCGCAAGATCGTCGAACTGCCTAACCAAGTGAAGTTTTTACAATTTGGATTCTATTTCCCCAGCCCTGTCAAGGTGCTTATGAGCTGGTAACTGGTTTTGACATCACACACAGGCCTGTCATCAGAGCTTGCTGAGAACACAATCCCCTGACTTTGTTGTTTTTTTTCGTTTTAGCCTTATATTCCTCCTAATAATATGATTTGATGATAAGTTCTCCTAAAGTGTTAAATTCCATGAGACAAAACAAAGAAAGTATGCTTTCTTATAAAAAGTTCGAAATTCTTTGCAGCATTACTGCAGAAAAATTAAATAAAAATAACAATAATTTCCGTAAATTATATTAACTACACATCCAAATTTTTTTTTAACGTCCTTCAGTTTTCCAAAGTCTATATATTTCCTACACGACAATGCTCAATAAATAACTGATTTCTATAACTTCTCAAAGAGACCACGGGTAATATACCCCTTAGGCTCTTTATGTGAAAAGTAAAACCCACATTTAATGCCCTATTCTAACAAAAACTCATTTTGACTCCTATAGTTTTCATCTCCGAAGTTGGAGCAAGACGTTTCAGTAAAGTTTGTTGTGTCTATTTTTAAAACCCAAAGTTTCCCTGATGATAAAGAACGAAGTTGAAACTTAAAACGAAGAATTATTGCTTTGCAGTTGTGCATCATACAACTGCATAATTGCTTGAGTTAAACTGGCTCGTAATATTTCTCTATATTTGTAAAATATAGCAATATTTTATGCAAAGCAATATTTTATTTATAAAATTTTACGAAACTGGCGCCTTACGGAAAACAGAACTTGCTTGATTATTTTAGATTATTCAAACTATATTGAAGTTATTGATTTTATGGACGGTGACAAGCAATTAGAGGATTATAAATTAGTCATTTTTTTTCAAAGGACTTTTTTTTTGCTCTAGTACAGTGGCGCCAATTGCGGGGAAGCGCTTACCCCGCCCCTATATTTTTGCCCCTTATCTTAGATCTACCTTTTTTGTGCATTTTCCTTGAAAATATTTTTTTTATGGTATTTTCATTGGAAAAATTGAAAAAAATAATTGCCCACCCCTCCTTTAATTAAAAAAAAACCATTATTTTCGTGAATTATCTTAGTTCTGTGTTTTCAGTAAAAATTTTGTCTTTTAGAACTTTACAAATATAGGAGACCGTCACTAGTCAGTTTATTTGAATCACTTTTGCAGGCGTGCGCTGTATAAACTGCAAAGCAATATTTTATTTTCCTTCAAGTTTCAATTTTGCTCTTTAATCTCCTTTTATTCATTTCTAACAAATCAAGAGAGCAGCACGGTTTGAATCCAGGCACTAGGTATAGTTGAGCCACTTGAATCAAAAGACGCACCAGTGTTTTTATTTATTCGTCATTTTTTATTTATTTGTTTATCGTTCTTATGTTTCAATACCACTGCTCATTTAAGTCCCTTGGTTACTCTTTCTGTATTACTCTATTGAAAAACATGAAAATTTTTTGTTTAATGAAACGTCGGTTTTTCTTTCTTTTGCTTCTCAAAAGCAAAAAGCCGAAGCATAATATCCGCAACTGAGTCGAACCTGGGTTTCAGACAGCTAATTTTTTTTTTTTAACACTTCTCTTATCAGATTGCATCCATCATGCACGCATTAATCCAATTGTAACGATCGTTCAACGATTGCAGTTTTATGTATTAGAATACCGTATCAAGTAGGAGAGCCGACTCATGAAAAAAATAATTGTCACACATCTATAATGCTGAGAAGGGTATCGTGTGGCATTCGTAAAAAAATTAGAATAAGGAAGAACATGGTTCTGAATTTATGTTCAGCCATTTTAGTTCCGATTTTGGTATCAAATTTCTTCCTTTTGGGTGCTGCAGAAACGTAGAAATCATACAATGTGCTGCTTAGGCAGCGTTCATGCGCTGGACCCGGATTTAGTATCTTTAGAACTTTGGAAAAAATTTTAAACTTGGTTACCACTGAGACGGATTACTTTTTGCTTATACTACCTTGAACTGTTGGTTCAACCGAAATTACGAAAAAAACTTTAGGTTTACAGCTTTTTGCGCTATTTCTCCTTGAGACACTAAGTTCAGTCTAATTTCGTGGATTACACTTCGCTCTAATTTCGTGTCTTGGTTTTGTCAATAATTTTTCTGTAGTGTGCAAGGTTATCTCATTCTCAGTTCTCAGAGCTTGAATCTAGCTATATTGGCATCAAATACATATTTGGATTGTGTATTTGATTGGAAACGTTTGGAAAAGGTTATTTTTTATTGCAAAATAGTACTTGTTGGCGCTGGTCCTTTACATATTTCATGAACATTGGCTAATACACCTAGTTGGTTTTTATGCTCATTTGCATCGAAAAACAATAATATGTTGTTGTTTATTATTGTTTTTTTTTAGCTCAATTCCACTTTATCGTATTACAAATAACTCTGTTCATGATATTCGAAACGGCCGTGACAAGATTATGCGAAGCATAGCGCCAAACCATTGGCGTTAAAGTAAAAACAAACAGTCATGGTAGACATTTCAGAGTTATATTAGCGACTATTTTCGGCATAAGCCTCGGCAATTAGACACTACCATTAAAATATTAATCAGAGTTTCCGCTATCTCCAAAGTTTTTCTACATCCCAAGAGAAAATTGGGATCTAAGAAATCTCCTAAAATTAACGATTCGTATTTCATGTATTTGCGAATGCTTATTTTTGAAGTGATTCTAGAAAATCGAATTTTCTTTCAGGGAAATTCACTGGAAGCACTGGTATTCATACTCTGTATAGTATAATTGAATAAGCCAATAATGTATTTAGAAAAAGTGATTATTATTCGAATATATTTGCTTAAAAAACAAAATAATACTACAACAATGTCATAATCAACTTCAAGGGAAATCGCACTTTGAGATAAATACGCCTGCCTTCTTATCTTTTTTTAAGAATGCACAAAATGACACTAAAAATCAATTATAGAGAAGACAAGAAACACTTGGAATGCAAGACGTTCTCATCCACAAAGATTCTGAAAAAAAAAGAAGAATGAAGTATATCAGTGGCGACTGAGTAAGTGAGAAAGCAATCAAACAAGCGTTCGGACGAGAAGAGAGAGAGAGAGATAGAGAGAGAGAGATATATAGAAAGAGAGAGAGATGGAGAGAGAGATAGAGAGAGATAGAGAGAGAGAGAGAGAGAGAGAGAGAGAGAATAAGGAGAAGTAAAACGAGCAAAAATATACACGAATAGTATAGTACAAGCCAACTTTAAGATAACAAAGCGCAAAAGCATTTACTACTAGTTCTGAATACCATATTGTTGTTTTATACCCTTTATATACTGATTATGAGACAAATCTGTTAATATATGCGATAATCTACATTGTGGTTTAAAAGATGAGAAAGTCTTTAACAGGAACACTAGTAAAAATCATGTATATATGACTGCAGGGTGATGACTGGCTTTCTGGGAGCCAGTCATATTTTCATGTTGAAATCTTTCTTCGTGCAACATTATGTACACAGAATCTAAACTATTTACATAGTATATCGTCGCAAGTCGAAAAAACAGTGCATGTAATAATTTTCTTGTGAGAACGGAGTGACAGAGTGAGAACGGATTCTCTAGTGGGTCTTTTTCCGCTGGTTACACCTTCTACGAGAGACAGTCCCTAATTAGGACAAAAAGGTTTGGGTTTTTCAAGCTCAAGGTAGTTGTAGGCAAAATCGTATTATTGTTAACGGTGAAAACAGAGCTATAGTGCCAGGGTATAATGCTTGTAATGGATTCTATTCTCTAAGGCGCATATAGAATATTTGAAAGCAGTTGGCGAACCATTATGACGTATGGGCTAGCAATTAAAGATAGATGTGAAATCCCAGCGTCATTTGCCTACCAATTTTCATTATTTGAGTAAAATTAGTTTTGCCAGACGATCTGAAATATTTCAAGTGAAATTGGATGACCTTAAAAATTTATAACTAGCATTACCACAAATCCACCATAGTAGATTTTATCAGTTAAGTTCACAAACCTAAATAACTCAAAGTAAAATCACAAAAACTATGCATCAATTTACAGTAAATTCGTAAACCAAAAGTAGACGGAAAATAAGCCAGAATTGATTAACGTCATTTTTAGCTTCAAAGCGCTACGTATATCCAACCCTTTCATCTGAATACACGCCTAAATTCCACGCAGATCACGACCTCACTGAGCAACACCTATAACGGCTAGATATTTTTTTCTTTAGAACTTGACAGATTTTTTTGCACTCTGATGTTAAAGGAGTGGTAATGTCAATTCTTTACTTTGTTCTGTATCAGCGTTTCTTAGTCCTCTGAGAAAAAGACACCATGCTTCTTCTTAATACATAAAGATTTTTCCATGCCCCCCCCCCCCAAAAGGATATTCCTCTGAGAAAAAAGCCAACAGACTTCTTAACACTTGCTATTTCAACTTCTGAGATTTTTTTCGTACTTTTTTTGGGGGGGGGGGGAGAAAATTGAGAAATTTGAAATTTTTGAAATCTTATCAAAATAAACATCATTCTCTATTATTATATCTGAAGATATATTTAATTCTTGATAATTTTACAAGCATCTTTATGGATCCAGGTGCATGCTAACTGCCTGCCATTCAGCACAGGTTCTTGTGATGGCTGTTAGAAATTGAACTGCGGATTTGCCCGCTGCTTGCTCATGGGTCAATAGGATGGGGTGTTTTCTTTTAAAATTTGGTCAGTTTGAGCATTTAAGGGAAAGCTTATTAATAGCCTGAACTGCCAATAAACTGCTCCTAAGGACCCTTACATCAGGACATATACAAACACAACTGCAATAGGTAATTTTGCATTGAAAACTTCGTATTTTCGTAAAAATTGGTGAAGGTTACACACTCATGTTGTGCATACATTTGTAATCAAAATAGGAAGCAGTTCCTTCTTTTTGGATTTATCTTCCACTAGTAAAATCATTTTACTCTTTTTTTCGTTGAATTTGGCAATCCGTTTCTACAGTAAATATTTAAAAATGGTTCAAGTTAATTAATAATAGTTCGAGTGAAATCAGATTAAGATTAATTTTGCCTAAATTACTTGACGACACGATTACCAAAATTTATATGTCTCAAAATTTTATTTAAATCGTGAATTTCATTTTACATGAATCTAGTGTTTATCACAGTGAATTTCAATTAGCATGAAATTTTAAGAAAATGGACGTATAGAAGATAAAAGGAAGTAACATATATGGGCCGTTTAGGTAGACTGATTTGTTTAGTCGATCATATTTATTTATATACTTCTAATCTATAAGTTAAATCTCTTTGTATTTTTTTTTTATAGAAGTGAGATCTTTTCTGTGCAATTTCACCTTGGGAGTGGTTTCCAAAATCAGTAAATTGAAGCACCTATTATGACCAGAGACAAAAGATTTAAATATTTTGCGATGACAATTTAAAACTAATTCGTTTGTACTGATTCAATCTAGATCGCCCTTGAATTTATACTAGATATAATATAGGTACTTTTTTATTAATTTTAACCAGAGACTGAGCAATATACATACTTTCTAATAAAGAATATTCAGTCCAGGTTTTACTAACTTCCCGTTTTTGTCAATTTTTTTCACTTTCTCTTTATTCAGCCTCTTCAAAATGTACCTGTTTGAATTGGCTTTCATTCTCTTACTAAAGCTGTCTTGACAATGATTTTTACGTTTTTTTTTCATAGAGACCTTCCATCCACTAAAGCTAGATTCAGAGACGGCCTGAATTTCACTGTCGTTGCCAAATTTCATTTAACCAGATAAACAAGGCTCTGATACCAAATATGCGTTGTACATTTGGTTGAAATTAGAATCAAAACCTTCTTCTGACCAGCAAAAATGTACCTTTTGATATTCTTTTTTTTAGATAAATATTCACAGGAATGATGAATTTACTATTGGGATTTAGCAAATTTAGCTTATAATCAGACCGGAATTCAAACAGTGACGTTGCTAAGTCATTTCTACCTGGTAAAATTTCTCTTCTTTTGTCAGAACTTGGTTAAATAAAAAACAACTATTAAAATGAAGCAAGAGAAAATAAAATGCCGCGACGAATAAGGGAAACGATGGAAGTTAATATTTACCAGTCACATGATGTGTCAGGCGCCCTGCGTAATTCCATCCCCTTCCTCGGTTTGCGTATCCCACTTCAATCTCTCCTCATAAAATTGTATGATCACTTGAGGACATTTTAAATTGGCCATTCGTGCGGGAACTAAGTCGGCTTCATCGCAACCTCTCCATTTCATCAAAAACATCAACTAAAATTATTACCCATATCTTCACAAAGAACATTTCTAAGAGAAAGGTTAGAATCTACTCACATTAAAAGAATAAAATATAACTTGTTCCAAACTATCAGTAAACTACATTCCAAATAGCTCGAAGGAGTGTCAAAAATAGAGTAAAGCTCAGTCGTTTAGCCATAAACAATAACGTAAAGACTTCAACACATAATTCAAAAAAAAAAAAAAGACGCATACGAGGGTCGTTCAGAAAGTTAAGAACTTTTTTGCAAAGAACGTAATAACTTATATAAAAAAGTAAAACTTCCATTCCATTCTATTTGATGCTTAGATTACTTTTCTACATAGTCACCATAAAACGTAAGCACTTATAAAAACTTTCAGCACGTTTTTCATGTAAAATGTTTTCCTTCTGCATACACAGCTGCTGCCAAGATATTGAGCCAGTCATTAACGACTTTAAGGGTATCATCACCGCCAAAGCGGTTTCAACGCTAAAATTCGTTCAACTTCCAGAATAAGTGAAAGCAACTGAGTGCTAAATCTGAAGTGCAGGGAGGATGGTCAAAATCGTCCCAATTAAACTGGTGCAGCAAGTGTTTCGTCAATACAGCCGAGTGAGGATGCGCGCTCTTGTAGATGATGATTCACCTTAAATAAATCCTTATAGTGGCGATACCGATGTAACATCTGACAGAAGGATTCTGCATTTATTGTATCACCTCTCAGTGTGTAGTCCATAAGCAATACACCCTTATGTTCTTAAAACACCGTAGCTGGTGCTCAAAATTTATTCAGGGGAAGGAAATGTGAATAATGCCATTCAGTGATTGGTGCTTTGTTACTAGAATCATATGCTAGATTCACACTCCATCACCAGCAATAATGAGATCCAAAAGTTCTTCTACATTCTTATGATAGTGGCTGAGAAAAATTATTCTCCCATTTGTATGTATCTGTGTTCTTTTGACGACATTTGAGGAGCACACAACACACCTTTTCTCATAAAAAAGTTAATCATACAGATTAACACAACCCACATATAGAACTTCTAGGGAAGAATGAGTGACTTGTGCATTGTGAACATATCCTATTTAGTTTTCCTTTCAGTTCTTGCTTTGAGCTCACCGGTCACGACAGAAGGCTGGCACTAACGTTTCTCATCGTCCTTATTCGCCAGTCCACCATTAACCATGATGAACCAACTGACGCTTTGTTCATCGCATTGCCATGCACCTCAAAGATTTATCTGTAGATTCCTATTGGTCACCGCTTTTTTTTTTTTGCATAAAAAACCTTATGAAACAACGAATGCTACACCCGACAGGATCCCTCATTGTATCACACATTTAAAGTCGCACAGCTGAAAAAAAAGCGACCGCAGCTGCTGGAGACCGAAGCGATCGAAACAATGCCAAGGTCAATAGTCAGCAGGGTTGGGGGAATGCGCTCACTCGCTAAAATAATGCTTTATTTTTCTATTGACCATCGTAAATGCAAAAAAAAGCAAAAAAAAAGCGAGGAATGAAGATCAACTGAAAACAGTAAGATCAAACAAATATATAACAAAAACGTGAACACACTGTTGAACACGATATCTATAAATTACTTGTGAACACACTAATTATTTGTTCATTCACAGGTATAGAATAAATAATCGAAAATATATATAGACATAATACTGTGTTGACAATTGAAGGGACAACATACCTTAAACTGAATTGAGATTTTTCGCTTTTTATCAGGGGTGATTTTCTAGTTTTTTAAAACGACTTAAGTTGCGCCTGGCTTCTCTCTTAATCACTTAATGTTGATACAAAAAAAGAGATTAAACGTAAAAAAAATCATCGGAATGTATATTTCACTTAGTACGGCGGGGGGATTCTTTGAGCCAGTCTTTGGAGGGCGTAATTTTATTTTTATTACACTCTGGCAATACTTTAGTAAACCCTGTTCTGCGCCTACCAACCAATACGTATGCAACAATGGCTACGCAACTCAACTTAGCTTACCCCCTCCCCCCCCCCCAAAAAAAACGCCCGCATATTATACATATTTTTTCTGAATGTTTTGTGGTAGATAGAAAACGATTAAGGACGATTATACATAAATTGGTTAGTTCTACAGATTGTATTCGGAAATGAAGTAGAGAGTATATGTACAGAGCGTTCTATTTTCCATGAGGACGAATTTAGTACTGGCTAGTACTAAAGCATGGAGGGGACGGTGTCAAAATGTAGTCTGATTCCGATACTTCACCGAACCGAGTATTCTCTATTATCAATGTATTTTAACTAAAACTCAGAGGAAGTTGAGGGGTATGATACCCCCCCCCCCTGAATGGGCAATCAAAATCATTTTAATTTTAATCAATCTTAATTGAATCTTAATTAAGGGGATTCACTGGAAAAATATTATTTCTGGAGAATCCCCCGTATCATATAGTGCTGGAACCCACTGAACCAGGGCAAAAAAAAAAGTAACTAAATAGCATCTTATCAAAATAAACAGATTTACATAAAAGCCACCGAATAATATAATGTAAATATAATCTTTTACTTCACTATGAATACTTTATAATAGTTGGGAAGTAAAATTCCATTATACAGCCTAATCACATGCATAGTTTAAATACACTCCTCCAGCTGAAGAAATGCTAAAAGTTAAAAGGTCTCCATATTGATGGAAGAACCGCTCACGCGAATTTGGCCCTAAAAACTGCCAATTTGAGAGTTTCCGGAACCCCTTCCCCAAGAAAGGGAATCCACTGACTTTCCCAACTGTCCTAAAACTCGCGTTCAATAATGCATTAGTGGATAACCGTCCCTCTATTTTGTGTCGACTGTGAAGCTTAATGTTTAGAGGCAAACATTGCACCATGTGACCTCTAAAACTAGGACGATATTCACATAGCTTTTCAGAAGCCCACAGCCAATTAGCAAGCTTATAATTTTCTGCCAAAGTCGGGTCAAAATCAGCACGCTAGACTTAAAATCCTTTGTGCGTGAGGAGAAGAGTTTAAATCCTGGATTTGTTCTGGTTATTAAGTTTGGAACAGGGGTCAGTGGCGTGATTTTGTATGCTAGCCAGAATCAAACCAGTTCTAAATGGGTACCTGAAGAAATCTAGGGAAGGTAAAGCGAACAGATGTGTGAAAGCAAAGGATGGCTGGCCCTCAACATCCTACTGCACTTCCTGGCTGAAGTGGCCAAGAAAAGGAGATCAGCACCGCCGGTAGGAACTGTAAAGTACAATGCAGTACTCTACCTTCACCTTTAGTTCTCGTTGCGAAGCCATTGAAGAAAAAACAACTGTAAAGTGGACATAATCATTGTTTTTTTTCCGAGTTTTGTAATGAAGGGAAGAGACATCTAGGAATTGCAAAATAAGTATAGGGTATCAAAGAAGTGGAATGTAGGTTGCAAGTCTAGAAAATCCAGACACGGAGTAAGACATATACATCAGATCCCCGTGAGGTTTCTTGCACCAGATATGATGCATATAAATTTGTTTTAATTTAAGCTTTAGAATTTAAATTCGACTGTCGATCATTTGGATTAAAACAATATTTGAGAGAACTTAAGATTGTCCTTATTTTGTTCGAGATTCAGTCATGGTAACGAAGTTGAAAAGGAAATGTGGACCCCAAGAACTCTTGCTTAGAAGTAATCCGGAAAAGAACAGATACCAATTTAGTTTTAGAACTTTTAAAAAACAAGCAAAAAATTCTAAAAATAGATTAAATGCCGATCAATTGACAGCACGCAGCTGATCAATTTTCGGAGGCGCGCCACTGAAAATTTTTCCGGTGTGCCGCCACTAAGCATAATTGCGTCCACCGCCGTCGAATTTTCGGCGCGGCTTCGGGGACTACCCATCTATGATCATAACTTGAATTTTCCAATTTATTCATTTAAACAAAAAATAGACTTCTGGTGGAGTTTTAGACAGTTTCTGAGAAATAGAAATTAAAAGAAAATTATCTTATGGGGGTATTAATATCAATAGAGATGAAGGGGAATAGAGATTAAAACCGATTCCCAATAATTTAATTAGGGGCAAGTTAATTAATTTTTTTCCGTTGATAAAAGGCTTCTGGACGTGAAGTCGAAATATATTCAGATTTCTTATTATTTGAAGTTCAAAATCAGACAGCATATACTTCTATGCTCGTATTTCAAATTTTTCCTGGTGATATTGAGAGTTCTTTTTGACCAATTTCAGAAAAATAAATTCCCCCACCCTTTCTGTGAGCTGATATATCATTATTTGCTCCAACAGCATCCGTATTTCCAAAAACTACCTATTAATTTCGAATCTTCTTTGATTTTTCCAAGTCTAACGATTTTCTGTTCACCGGCTAGTCTTCCAGATAGACTGCCATTTAAGGCACTTCTTAGAGATCTGGCTATTAGGGTATTTGAGAATGCGATTAAATGATGCCAGTTTAACCACTGTCAAAATTTGAGGACAGTTTGACATTCCTGAGCTGTAGACTAGATATTAGGTCGCATATACCAATTCTTTGGTTGTACCTCTGGTGTTTGTGCGAGAAATGCCAAGTAGTCTTTCATTAACAGATTTAGGGACTCTGTTTTCCACCCATAAAAAAGGAAACAAAGTACCATAGCATCGCAAATCCCCAGCTTAGTCTTTGCAGATGTTTCAACGCGGTCCCAAAGCAAGTAATAAAGCCAGAGGAAGGCTGTACTCCACTCAAAATATCAAATTTTTCACAATTTAGCCTGAGCTTGCTTGCATTTCATTAATGCTTTAATTTATGTGTTCTTCTTTATTTTTTATCGCGTATATCCATCCTTAAAATTCCCCCTCTCCAAAACAAAATCCTACACATGTGCCTGTTGTAGCCTATCGATTATCTGAAGAAAAATTTGGATATGTTTTTGGATAGAGGATACTTCTAACCGTATCTAAGTAAGGGTTCAGATCAAGTTCTTTGACATTAGTATATAGTAATAAAAATCAAGTTAACAATTTGGCTTCACAAGAAACTTCATGTTTATCTTCCTCGTGCAAAGTTTTCGGGATCTTATTTTTCTCCTGTAGCCTATTAATTAGATATTTCCTTTACAAATCATTTAATATTATCTTCCTCAACCATTCAAAGTGCCCAAGTTTCAGGTTCGGTTTCTATGGTATCGTTTTAGACATTAACAACTGTCGTAAACGTGGCTTTCAGTATTCTTATCTTAGATCACGGATTTATTTCCCAGTTCCTCTGAATTTGAATCATTTGCGAAAAAAACCTGAACTGTGGCTATTTTAATTTCTAAGTCTTTACTACTGCATCCCCCATAAGGAAGATGCAGTCTTATTAGATTTGTGTGCATCTGTGGTAGTAGCAATAATGTTACAACACAAAATAATAACAGTTATTATTATCAAAGCTACAATAAATCGCTTTTGCAATTTAGTTTCTATGAAAAAAAAAATATGAGTAAACTAAATAAACTCAGAAAAAGAGCTTAAAAAAAGAAGACAAACTAGATTTACCTCTCCAGAAGAATCGGTGGCACCAACCACCTTCTCAGCTTCGAGGCCTCGATCAAACCCTCTCGGCTTTCCGTTTTCTTCCAGTACCTTTTTAGGTTTCTTTTTTTCTTCGTCTTTCTCAACAGCAGTGGATTTCCTTTTCCTGGAAGTTTCTTTTACAGGCAGTTCCTCTTTTTTCTTTCGATTTTCTTCATATTGACTGATGAGTTCGGGGCAATCTAGATTCTCAACTGGCTCCCAAGTATTGTCTTCATCTCCATACCTACATAAAACACACAATAAATCTGATATCTAGACTCCAAAGAAAAAAAAGGTAAAAAATATTTGCTCTAAGACCCATCATTGTCATTCCTTAGCTGTAAATTTTACACATAATCCATCATATTTAGTAACAATAAAAATTGACTTAGAAGTGTTCTTTAACGAGTATACTCAACAAGAGTAAAATCTATTGAATTACTTCCGTTACTTAATATTTCCCAATGATGGTCGGAATACGTGATTCCCCATCCCCTTTTGAGTTTAAAAAAAAAAAAAAACACACCAAAGTCAACTGAGCATGCTTAAATTCTGTCAACTCTAGTTTTGGGACCCCAAAACATCCCCAGTCTTTGCCCATTACCAGACTCGCAATGAAATTGCGCATTCTTGCTGGAGAAGGCTAAAAAAAGAAAAACATAAATGTTGTTTTTTTTTGTGTTCCCCATTTCCTTTCTTTCCCTGTTGGCCAATTTTTCGTTCTACTTAACCATCAACTACATTAAGGTTAAGTTTGACTGGGCTAAGGAATAAATAATATTTCATGTTGCTTATTGTTGTCTTGTATTTGGTGTTATATGTAATACTAAATACGACTTTGAATTACACAGCGTACAGCCAACAAAAGCCATTTTAAACAAATCTTGTTCTCATACTAAGCAGCTTTCAAAATCTTATTAATAAATTTTCGCTGGGAAATGTAATGAAACTCGACAATTTCTCTAAGAAATGTAGCTACAAGTAATGAATGAATGGATGAGATTTATTTACTGTTTTTAAACAACATAGAATAATCACAAAGAAAAAAACAATGAAATGTGTATATTTCTAAAAGATACATAATAAAAAAAAGAGAAATACCTCAAACAAATTGACTGAAATAAAATAAATAGATTTCACTTCAAGAAAATAACATGAAAATGTCATGGTACAGATCAAGCAAACTTCTGAATTTTGATTCTGTTTCTCAATATGAGTGGCTACATATTTTGCTGTTACTCTGAAATTTCTGGCCCAAGCTGGGAGATTAAGAAAATACTTACAATACATATCTGGGTTGCAGCAGTAGCTAGCAACCTAGTAAGAGATAATCACGTCCAATACTAAAAAATGTAATAGCCCCTAACTCCTGAAAATAGTGGCAGATCAAAACATGCAATCCCTTGGCTTGAATAATGAGGATAAGCTTGATAAGTTGCTTGAACTACAATATTTTGCATATATGGCATTGTTTTTTTTTCTTTTTCTTCCTCCACGGCTAGCCGGGCACTGGAACATCATAGAGAACTGTTCAATGGCTCCTTTTAAGGATAATTGCTCTGTCTAGTGCCTTTTGTAATCTAAAAAAAAAAGTTTTTAAAATAAAATCAATTTGTACAAAAAACTACATTTTCATGTACAAGATTGATCAATAACATCATAATCGTAGGTTGTAGCCAGGTCTTCTCTTACTATTCCAATCAATAAAAGGCATAGACTTTTTCCTGCTTGTAATCCGGGTTGCAGCAGTAGCTATCAACCTAGTAAGAGATTATACATAAAGGATCCAGGTTGCTGTGGTAGCAAGCAACCAAGTAAAAGAAGATCATGTCCAGTACTAAGATAATAATAAGAACAGATAGCTCTTTTATCCCCTTCCAGTAAAACAAGCAATGAGAGAGACAACAACAGAATGTGCGGGTTAACAGAAATACTACAAAAGCGTGGAACTGAAAAACAGTTAAGCAAAAACTTACTGCCAACAAGGAGTTGGTAAATACGCTCGAATTTATTGAGAAATGCTGGACAAGAGCCAAACAAGTCAATCTGAGATTTCATGCAAACAGAAGGCTCATGTAAGTAAGATTGCTAGAAGCAATACAATCTTGATTATCAGGCTGAACAGAAGCAGCAGAAGGCTGTTGAGAAAATGGGGCAAACACAAACATTTATCTTTTACTTTCATTAAACAAAAGACCAATCTTATAACAAGTATTTGACAGTTGAGAGACATTTTCCTCAAGACAAGAAAACAATCTGCTGGAATTCAGGATATCATCAGCATAATTTAGGGGAGAAAAATCTATTCCATGACAGAAACATCTCTGTAACAAAACCTGCTTTAGCTCAACAAAACTATTACTGTACTAAGGAGGGGAGACAATAGATCCCTGCCTAATGTCATTAACTAATGCCCAAAATGCCATTAAATTTTCACCAAAGTAATTACTTAAGGACTATTCAGCCTGTTGATTACATATCTGTGGCTAATGAAGCAAAATAGAACTCCGAAATCCAAATAAGGTAAGTAAACAACATACTTAAAGAATAGTATACTGCTAATGTTGCATTAATGAGGTCCAAAACTAAAATAACATAACTATAGAGTCCAACAAATGATGTTAGGTTTTCTATTTTTACTTCTATGAGAATTCACTTTCACTGACTGCATTTAACATCACTTAGTATTAGGATTCAGAGGAAACCAAACAGGATTACAGGGTCAATTTGGATGAGAGGAATGAAGAAAATCAAAACAAGAAACTCAGTTTTTATGGAAGTGACTTGGCGGACAATATTATTGAGGCCAGAGCCAACAACCCCAACTGTTTTTTGAAGTCCATGGAGATCATCAGTCAGTAACACTAGGCCTATGTCAATAATACAACATTTCTGGTTGTTTTAGATTTGACATAAATAAGGTGCCAATTCTAAACCAATTTTCATCAAACCATTAACCAGACATTACTAAAAACCCTAAGAAAAAAACTCTGGACAACTGATGATAAAAATGCCAATAAGACAGTGTCAATGAAATGGTAGCTGGCTAGTCACTAGTATGGTACCTTAGACTAATTTCCACACATTTTACATTTGCTCTTTGGTTTCTGAATAAAAGCTTGTTTTTTTTTATATTTTACTTCTGTAAAAAGCAACTTCTGGAAGCACTTGAAATTGCTGACTGATCAAGACTAATAAAGAATAAACTAAAAAATTCCAAATGTAATTACAAGAACTCAAGAGAACTAGGTCATACCCCTTAAAATAAGATAACAACTAATAACAAGTAAACAATCAATCCATACTATCAGTCTGGAAACCTACCCCTTCCATTTGAGTAAATATTCAACCTTGCCAGCCATTATTCTTCTGTCAACTATCTTCTCAACTGAATAATCCTCTTCTGCAGCTACAGGTGGCTCAACAGGGGGTTCTTGAGTATTCTTGGATTTACCCATTGTAGTTGCTAAAAATAGACTTCAATATTATATAACACGTTTTACACTAATATTCAAACATAGATTGTATTTAACCTATAAATATCTTTTTTTTTTGTACTTGTGGACTTGGGTTTAGCTACACTCCATTCTAATCATATTATTATCCTTTCCTAGCCGGAACCCTCTTTTCTGCTCTCCTCTTAAAATTCATTCATGCTTGCACCTCTGTAGAGGAGAAGAAGAATTCTTCCAAAGATTCTGCTTAAAGTTAAATTGACCCTTGACAAATTGGGGCCATAAAATAAACCTTTTGGTGGCTGATCCCATCAATGCATCTGCCAATTTCTTATAAATCCCACCCCTCCTCCCTTTCCTCCAGTTTAAACTGTGCATGTATGCTACCATTTACATCTTTTCTTTTACTCTCGTCTATGAACACAGTAGCACACATATCTAACATGACAGGTACATTTGCTGAAATAGTTGTAATGGTATTGATATTTTTTTTTTCAAGAAATATCAACTGACTCATAGAGATACTCTATTCATCAGTAAACATGATCCGAAACATCAGTAAAGAAGTGCTGTAGCAAAACCCTCAGTGATGTCACTTAATTTTAACATTTAAGTAAAAAGACTCTAAGCAGGGGACAGCCATGAGTAGAAGTCTTTCTTTGAACAATTAAATTAAAATAGGAAGTTTCTTTCTACCAAAGGCAAGGAGCAACATTAGAACTTAAAACAAACAAAAATTATTCCTTATATGAGGGAGGATGTCCTCCCCTCACACTAAAGTTTTTAAGTACTTTTAAAAAAGGTTAAAAGGTTTATTAGGCAGTCCCCCTGCTAATAATTTTGAGAATTTCCAGGGGCACCATTTCACAATAATGAAGAGAGGCAACAATTTGCCATTTTTTAACGAAGACACAATAATGTATTTTTAGAAATCCATGGTAGTGTATGTCTAATAACACAGTGACACTTAAAATTAATTAAATCAGTTGCAACAAAAGTAATACTTATGTCATTACTCCATGTTAGAACCATTTTTATTTTTAATATTTAATTTAATAATATAAAACACAACAATGTACCTATATTGCTCTTCACTTAGGCAGCACTATTGCACAGCCTATGATAAGACAATGTGGGATCTGTTCTCTGTAATTTGGGTATAACCTTCTTAATATATAGATACCTTATGACTCTTGTTGCACTATTCATGGCAAGGCTAAATCTAAATTTTGTGTATTAAATTTAGAATCAAGAGTATAATGCAAATTGGCAATATAAAATGCAGCCATAGTGGAAATATGAACCCGTACCCATTTTGATGACCACTGGGGTTTATGTGCATACTAATTATTTTCATGAACTTTCAAGATAAAGATGACAACCAAAAAAGACAAGAACAGGTTTGCTGAAACAACAGCTAGAAATTAGGTTCTTTAAAAATTCTTTGACAATATTTCAAATAAAGTCTAATTTCAGCCCCCCCCCCTAACCTAACCCCCATATTTGCAAATATATATCCTGAATCGATATATATATATAGGGGGGGGGGATCTAAAATTCATTTCTAATAGAAATGATTGCTATATTTGTAATCAGCATAAAAAAGGGCATTGAATGGTATATTCATTTTATTTGAAACTCAATAATATGATTTGGTAAAAATTTACCTAGGGGGGGGGGAGGTGAAACTCATTTCCGATAGAAATGATTATTACATTTGTAATCAGCATAAAAAAGGCATCAAATGGTGTGTTCACTTTATTCCTAACTCAATAATATGATTTGGTAAAAATTTACCATGTAGCCTAGTTTAGTCTGAGCTAAGGGAGGTTAGGTAACCTCACAATGGCAGTCTCACACAGTTATTTAAGACTAGTCTAATATTGGGAGATGCATGCATCTCATGCTGAGCTGTTCAAAGCAGGGTAAGGTGCCATTGGGACTGTGGCTTGGGAGTTTCCCACTTTGAGAACATTTTCCCTTTGATTTAGGTAAGATATTTATTTAAAAAAGATCACTATCACAAGCCCACAAAGGGCCGAATTCGGACTTCGGAGTCAACATTATAAATGGTTGCACTAAAACTGGCAAAAATGCAAAAAACAACAACGAAATAGAAAAATCATTTAACATTCAATAATTAAAGCCGTAAAAAGTCAATTAAAAGTTAAAAAGATAAAATTGGTCAAACTAAACTTACACAAATACGAATCGGAAAAAAGAATTAGAACGGACATAAAAAAAAGGAAGGGGGAGGGGGGGGGGGGAAATAAGCGAATATACACAAAAAAAAGAGCAAGACATAAATGCATATAAATTAAAAGGGACACCAAGAAAGTGTCAATAATCCAACTACATTAAGTCAATAAAAGAGTTAAAAAAATAAAAACTGGTCAAGAAGGGGGGGGGGAGGACAAAAAAGAGGAAAAAAAGAAACTATTGGGACATTTTATTCATTTTTTCTGTAATAAAGGGGACAAAAGTTCTTTCGTATCTCGAAGTAACGCAGCGAATGGGGGACAAAACAGGGACGGGCTCAGAAACAGGTCGAGGCGGCCGTAATCTGGATGGGGAGTGACGTTTGGGGAAAATACTTGCCGTCCGAGGGTTTGTTATGGCATTTTTTGCAAACCGGAGGCACAAATTATTTCTTCGTCTCTCGAGGGTCTCTAGTTTTGAAATATTTAACAAATGCAAATATGGTATCTTGCCCTCTTTTAAAATAATTCTTAGAGCTCTCTTTTGGACATTTTCAATTTTTTATGTTGCTTTATTCGAGAGGCCAGGGTGCAACACAGGAGAAGCATACTTTAATATGGGACGCACAAAAGAAATGTAAACTTGTAGTAAATGTGATTGGGGGCAACTGAATTTATTTAAAAGTTTAAGGAGGGAAAGCGAGGAGTTTGCTTGTCGTAGGATATTATTTATATAGGCATCCCATTTCAAATTGGAAGAAATTGTAACGCCAAGGAGTTTAAAAGATGTGACAGAGGTTTCAGGAGGAATAGGAGCAAGAAAAAGAGGAGGAGATTTAAGGAAACTTACTGAGACTATTGCGGATCTAGAAGGGTTAACTGTCATGTCAAGGGAAGAGGCCTCACAGGCAATATCTTGGAGTATGCCCATTGGGTTGCTAACCATGTTTTTATGACATATCTCTAAAACTGTCAAGTCATCGACAAATTTCCACCTATTGTCATAAAGTGTTGAAAAGCTGTTAATCATGAGAGAAAAAAAGAGAAGGCTTAAAATAGTACCCAGAGGAATGCCATTAAAATTTGGGGAGATGATCTGAGAAACAATTTAGATATTTAACTGCTTGAGATCTATTAAAGAGAAAAGAGGCAACAAGCTTAACAAGGAAAGTTTCAATGTGGAATTCCTTTATAAGTTTATCTATGAGTAAATTGTGGTTAATCAAATCAAAAGCTTTTTGAAGAAAAACAGGAATCAGATTCAGTCGAGTGTTAGGTTTTTCAACTACTTTACCCATGGAATCAACAAGACGCATGAGGTAATGAGAGGTTGACGCGGATTTGATATTACCAAACTGTCTAAGATCAATGAGGGGGAGGACTTACATCTTAAGTCAGTCTGCGAGAAAACTTTCAAACAATTTTGAAAAAATTGAGGTGAGGGTAATAGGACGAATGCCATCAAAGCTAGGCTTCCCGTTTTTCTTTTTGATTGGGGTAATAAAGCCTTGGTTCCAATATTGAAGGAACTGTCCAGATTTGGTAATTTCATTAAACAGGGTGGATAGGGGTTTTGAGAGGTAATCACTGAAAGCTTTAATCAGAGGAACAGGAATATCTAAAGGGCAAATGCTTGATTGTTTAGTTTTTCAATTTTTTTTACAACATAAGTGGAGAAATATGTGGGAGTGAAAAAGGATCAGGAAAATCCGGAAATGCGTAAGCTAGTGATGGGAGATTCTGAATAATAGAAGCCAGAAACTTATTGAGGTCATTAGCTGTGGTCTTTGGAGGTTCATTCATATTAAAATTTAGTTGTTCTTGATTCTTGCCGGTAAGTTTTTTAATTTCAGAGTACCAGTTCTTTGGTTTATCATGGCACAAGTACTTAATTTTATTTTTATAGTAGGCTCGGGCAGCTTTTCTAATTTGACTTTTTAATTCCTTTCTTAACTTATTTGCTTCAGCTAAGTTACCCCTGTTAAATAAGCTTATTTTCGTGCGGATTAACATTCTTATGTGATTGTTTAGGTAAGGTTTATCACTGGAGCATTTTCTGATTTTTTTTGGGGGGGGGGAAACATAATGAGTAGGAATCAATTAGTTTTTTGTGAAAAATCAAAATTTTGTCATCAAGGTTATTAGAATTATAAAGGTCTGACCAACTTTCACTGGTCAGCCATGATCCAAAAGAAAAAAGGCCTGTGTCACTGAGGGGACGGCAAACCACAATGGAGGGATTTGCCTTGTCTTTGCTTATTTGAGTTGGGAGGGGAGAGCTTTAATTAATTTTTTCCCTGGTTACCACCAAGCCTTGGAATAGCCTAGCTCTGCTCCTTTGCCTATTAACTAAGCCTTTTAAAAGCAAAAAAAATTCAAAGTATTCAGGCTACAAAGTACTTGAGCTGTATGTAAGCTTAGACAAACACATGGTAAAATTCTACTTTAGCTACTTTTGGCTATCTTGGGAAGGGGTTAAGTTAGGAAAATGAAACTTTCAGAGGTAAATTTTTTGCAGATCATATTATTGACTTACAAATAAAGTAAACATACCACTTGATGCCTTTTTTATGCTCTTTCCAAATATAATAATCATTTTTGTCAGAAATGAATATTACCCACACCCCTATATGTACCAAGTCAGGGTATATATTTGCACATTAGGGGGGTGGGGGAAAGATCAATGTTATTTCTCATTTACATCAGAAATAAAATTTACCCCCACCCCCCTAATGTGCAAATATTTACCCTGAATTGGTATAAATATGGGTTGGGGGTAAAATTCATTTCTGACATAAATGATTATTATGTTTGGAAGGGATACCACCAGATGGCTAATTTGACAGTGTATATGTATACAAATTAGCCAACTGGCCAACCAATATTTTAAGCCAAAGTGTCCAGCTGGACATAAGGAAACATTACCTTAAATCACACTTGCCAGTGATAAGGACAAATCCTGTAGACGCTGGTCAATGATGATGGGGACTCAGCTCATTGGGCGCATCCCAAACTGTGCACCATGGCTTGCTGCACCAATCTCTGTCAACAGCTAACTTGAAGGCTTTGGTATTAGGGGATATGACTTCATTCTGGCTAAGGGAATTCCATAGGCCAACCACATGGTTGGAGAAAAATTTGTTTTGCAGCCTGGTATTAGTATGTTTCTGGTAGAGTTTCAGGGGGTACCCTCTTGTTCTTGACAAACTATCTAACTGGAATAAGTCAGGGATGATATTGTGGTTGCAAATCAATTTGTACGTCATCAATACATCCCCTCGCATACGTTGGTATGTGAAAGATGGTATATTGAACCTCTGGAGTCTAGTAGAATATGGCAAATTTTGAAAACCCCTTATGCATTTTGTTGCTCACCACTGCACTGATTCCAGAATTGATTGGTCAAGCTTGTTAACTGGCGTGGCAATGGACATCCCAAATTCTAATTTTGGTTGGATCAGGCCCTTTAGGAGCTTAGTAATCATTGCTGGAGATCTACTGCAGAGCATTCTCTTTATTATACCAAGAGTTTGGTTGGCTTTGGCTACTGCAGACTGCATGTGTAAGTTGAATTTAAGCTTGTTATCAACCACGACTCCCAGATCTTTTTCGCAGTGACTGGTTGTAAGGGGCTGTTTTGAACCACCATTGGATTCCATAAAATACTGGCTGAGAGGGTTGTTTGCTCCAAAGTGTATGACCTTGCATTTCTGGATACCTGGTTTTGATTCTTTGTGTACAGCTTCCAGTATTTCTTTTTCCTGTTCCTAGCCTTTTTAATTTCTTTTGTGATATACGGGAGGGTTTTTGGTTTCCTTTTCCATTTTGTAGAAGAGTGATTTTCAATAGCCTTCAATAATATTCTTTTCATAGTTGTCCATGACTCTTCCACATCTGTATTCTCAATGAAAGACCAATCACATTGAGTCAGTTCCTGACAAATTAGACTGTAATCAGATTACGCATGTTTTGTAAATTCTAGTCTTTGAGGATACAGTCTAAAACTGCAACTTATGACAATGTGGTCACTACCTCCAAATGGCAGTAGGGGCTTGATGCATATTATAGACTCTTGGTCTTTTGCTAGTAGAAGATCAAGTACTGAAGGGTTTATTAAGAAAACAATTCTTACTCCATAATATGCAGAATAATCCTAGTTAATACATTTTGCAGAGAGAGAGCCTTTATCTTCACTTCTTTCCTTGTTTTTCTAAGAAATTCATGAATTTCTTAGAACCTATATATTCACAGACTATATACCCCCCCCCCCCTAAAGTGCAAATATATTCCTAGAATTGCTTCCTCAATCTAAATATAACATCCATTTGCATCACAAATGAACTTTATTCCCATATTAGCCATGTGGTGGATGTCATATTTGGAAAGAGCATAAAAAAAGGCTTTGAGTGGTATGTTTACTTAATTCATAAGTCAATAATATGATCTGCAAAAAATGTATCCTTTCCGGGATGGGTCTCCAGGCTAAAGTATAGCCCAGGAAGGTATTTTGAAGTACCTACTTCCACTCCTCCCTGTAGAGGGTCCTGAAATTTGCTGAAAGGTAGGCTACCTATTGAAAATTAGACAAAACAACATTTTACCTTAATTTTCAGTTATAAGTTCCTTTTTCTCTGCCTTTAGTTCCTAACATACAATTCCTGTTATTTGAGTAGAATTATAAGACATATACATGTTTTTTTTTCAAAATTTAGGAAATGTATTTGCATATCTTTAAAACCTTATAAATCGGAATTGAGCAAAGTTGTGAAGCTGAAAACAATTTTGTTGTACTTCATTTAAGCAGAAGATCTATTTTGCAAGGTTTCACTTTATTCACACATATTTTTAAAGGTTAGAACCCTCTAGAGAGAGAAGGAGTGGATGTAGGTACTTTGAAATACCTTCCTGGGACAAACTTAAAAGCCTGTAGAACCATCCCTGAAAGTTTCATTTTCCTAACTTGACCCCTTTCCACAATAGCCAAAAGTAGCTAAAGTAGAATTTTACCAAACACATATTTCATCAGTTGATATTAGATTCCTAAACCTGGATATGATTTATATTGTTTTATGTAGCCTAAAATAGCTGAGATTGACTGATGAAGAGGGCATTAGTCTAGTGCTTGACTAAAAGAAGCATTTGGTATAAGCCTAAAATTGGGGGTTTTGAGAAGGAAACTTGTTAAGAAAACCATTCTTACTTCACAACAGAACCAGATCTATGCTATGTTTTTTTTCTCAAGGGTGGCAGGGCAAATGTTGATGTCCCCCTCATATATAGCATAATTTCTAAATTTTTTTAGTTCAACTGTTTGGTACCATATGTTTTTAGTTTATTTTTGCTGATTATCCATTCCCTTTTCTAAGATGTTTCCATTGAAAAATCTTTTTTTTCCTGGTATCTTGATTGGGAAAATTGAAAAAAAATAAGGCCCCCTAGATTTTTAAAAGGACACTGTATGCTGCCATCTTCTTAATTTTTTGTGAATTGATGCAGACATCTATGCAAACCCTTTTGTTAAAAATCAAGCAAATTTTCTCAGGCTTGTAGCTTTTGACGAGTAACATTAAACTTAATGAGCTTTATAAATTTGGGATCAGAATACAAAGTCAATTCTTTTGATGTAGCTATTGTTATCATAATTATGTTTTTTAGTGTTTGGTTACTATTGGGCAAAGTTGCTCCTTCCTTACAATTCATTAGCACAAACTGTTTGATATTGCTCCTTATTTTCAGTGGAAAAAAACTTTTTTTTTTTTTATTTAATGATGTAAAAGAACAATTTTCCTACTATATAGGGTAAAAGACCAGTATCCAATTGAGCAAAATTATGTAAAACTTAAAACTTCATATCTTGTTATCAAATTAGAGTTGAAAAGGTTTGTATAGGCCAATGAATAGCTAAAAATCCAAGCTATGCAACAACATGGTTATTATTGAAATTATTTAATATCATTCACTGAAAAAGATTAGTTTATTGACATACCTAGAAAGACCTCTTTTTGGAAATACCAATTATCCTATTTTGATGTAAAATATCTTTTTATTGTTTCAGTATTATTCACATATTAATAGAAAGCTGATTGTCTTATGATTCTAAAAATCTAACTTTTATTTCTTAATTTTTTTTCTATAAATCACAAATATTAAATATATTTATTTTTTTCATTTCACTTGCTCATCAAAACAGAGACCATGTATTGGACTTATTATGACAAATTACTCCCACTGGGCTGGCTCTAGTGAGTAGTCCCCGAAGCCGCGCCACGCCTAAATGACGGCGGCGAATGTGTGATTAAGTATCGGCGGCGGCGCGCAGCCAGGCTCGCTGAAATTTTTTTGGGCGGCGCGCTGCTGGTTTTAGACTGGTGGCACGCCACGGCGTGCTGATTTTTCTAATTAAAAATAATAATAAAAATTCAACTTCACCAAGCACGTTCAACCTCGATTTTAGTAAGGATTTTTAAATGGTTGGCTAAAAACATACAAGAACAATATGACAAAACAAGAATTTTTTGGGCAGCGCAGAAAGTGTTTATGTTCACCATGGAATTCTCAATGTTCACCAAGCAGAATTCTCATTTTTAGCCACTAGACCCAGGGAAACCTATGTTGTGTTTATGTTTAACATCTCATTGTTCCTATAAAATCCCGTGTTTAGTCACTTCCTTCTTGTTAATGATTTGGGCTAATGTGTGTATAACTTTCAAAGTTTGAAGTTCAAACATCTCCTGTTCATCCAATACATACGAAAAGGAAGTGAAAAAAAAAACAACAAATAACAACATTGAAAAAACACTGTACACAAATCAGATACCATGGCTTAACAACACCAACAATTTTAAATCAGCAGTTACATCACTTCAGTTACAATTGATGTAACAAAAGTCAGTTTGTTCACTCTGCCTGGAGCCATTGATCTTTTTGCAGTCACTATCAGTCCTGTTGTGGTAAAAAGCTGTTTAGCTGGGGCACATGTGGCCAGTACAGCCAGAACTTGACGAGTGTAAACTGCCACTCGCGGGATCTGATACTAGTACTGGACCTTGGGGTCCCACAGAATGCCGTAAATAGGCTTCTTCTTTGTATCTGCTGAAATAAGTTGTTTTATAAGGGAGAACAAACCTGCACCTTCACCATAGGGCTCCTGCGCACTACACTACAGGAGGAATTAAACTGCACCTTTAACCTCTTTTCTTATCAACATGGAATAACCCTCCGAAATGCTTTTCTGAAAGAAGTGGTCAATATATAACGTTTCAAGTCAAAGTTTAAGGCTACTTCAACTTCAGTGTGCTCTGCTAACTGTGCAAAAAAATGTAATTCATTTCTATAGATATATTTCTATACTAGCTCTAGATAATCTACCAAGCAGGAAACTACCGCAAATCAGCATCAATAAATAAATGAAACCCAAAACAAACAAAAATAACAATCAATAACTGAGTCAAACTCAAAACAAGCAGAAATTAACATAAGTTGGGCTCAAAACCCCTATGCCTTCCCAAGGCCAGAACATAATTTTTGCTTTACTGAAAAAATATAAATGTTTTTACTTTTATAACTTTAATAAATCAAATAATATTAACATTTTGATTACTAAATATCAGTATATGTATATTAAACTGACAATGCATATTCATTTGTATTTTTGTCAGTAAAGGCACAGAGGTTTTGAGCCCAACTTATGTTAATTTCTGCTCGTTTTGAGTTTGACTTGGTTATTTATTGTAATTTCTGTTTGTTTTGGGTTTCATTTATTTATCGATGCTGATTTGTGGTAGTTTCACACTTGGTAGATTATTTGATTTTATTTTTGCTCATTTTTGGTTTAATGGAGTTCTTTACTTTTCTTTGAAAAAACTTATTTTTTGGAAATAGTTTTTTTAATTAATTTCTGTTCATTTTATATTGACATAGTCTTTTCAGGAAAAAAGAAAATCATACTTTAAATCTTTCCGTTTTTTAAGAATTTATAGTTTGGCCTGCTATTTGTATGCTGGAAAACAATTTTCAGCAAAATTTAACAACATAGACCCTTATAAAAATCTGGACACAAATAATAGTGTTTAATTTAGTTCATACCTCCTCTAGTTGACCTGAAATGGAAAACTTGATAACATTCACAAACAAATTTGTTTACTTTCTTTGATAGCTTGGATACACTTACGCTATTTTGATTTGGTCAAATTTTAAGAGCAGAAGAAGCCCTGAAAGTTTGAACATAATACCCTCAGTCATTCTTGGGATACTGCCGAGATGCCTTATTGGGAATTAGCATTAAACACAGTACATTTTGATTTAATCTTAAGGCAACATTGAGTTTTTAAACATAAAGGCAAATGGGAGGGTGGGCATGGGAGTGGGATTAGTTTTCCTCCGATCACTTTCGACTATAAAAAAGGACATCAGCCCTTTTTATTTTTAATTTAATGAGCCCTTTTCGAAGTACCTACGAGAACTCTTTGATACAAAGTGCCCTGGTCTAAACAACAACAACAACAAAAAAATAATACATTATACCCACATTGATCTCTACTATAAAAATGTCAAGCCTTACAATCACTTTCAATTATTGAAAAGGGCACTAGGCTTTTCGATTTCCAAACTAATGATCCTTTTTTGAGTTTCTACGACAACGCTTTCTATAAACACCATATATGCCCCCAGGGCATAAATTACAACCCTTACTCTAAGGGCTGTGAGGGTGGTTGTCATCCTCTAAGACCTAATTTCCAGAAATTTTAACTACGTTAAACAAAATGGCTATCTCAAAATTTTGATTGAATGTCTTTGGGGAAATGGTGGGCATGGAAGGGGTGTTAGTTGCCTTCCAATCATTTTTGACTATTAAAAAGGGCACAAGCCACTCCAATCTCTAATTGAATGAGCCCTTTTTGAAGTTTCTACGACAACTTCTTCGATATGAAATGCCCTGGTCTAAAGAAAAAAATAACAAATAATACATTGTGCCTACATCGTTCTTATATACCTCCAGGGCATAACTACAAAACCCTTGCCCTAAGGGTTGTGGGGGAGTAACCTCCTCAAAAAACAAATTTTCTCTCTGGAAATCAGTTACTCTGATCAAAATGGCTATCTTAAAATTTTGATTGGATGTGTTTGGGGAAAGGGTGGGCGTAGAAGGGGTGTTAGCTGCCTTCCAATCACTTTTGACTATTAAAAAGGGCACTAGTTATTCCAATTTCCAATCGAATGAGCCCGTTTTTAAGTTTCTACAACAACTCCTTCAATTGAATTGCCCTGCTATGGAAAAAAAATAAAATAAATAATACTTTGTGCCAACATTGTTCTTTACTTAGACATCTCGATTGCGCTACCTATGACAACATCCTGAATTGCTTAATGCTCTTTTACCTACCTCTTTTCATCCAAAAAATCAGAAAAAAAAATGAACAGAATTTTAAAGTGGAAGTTAGAATTTTTGTTTCAAGAAAAATTTCTTCTTCTGCTTCCTATGAACCAATATACATGGCGAGCCCAAGATGACAGTATTTATTTTTAAGAAACAGATTAGCTGGGATGACGGTTGAAGTCCGGAGGTTGATATTGATAATCAAAAAAAGAGAAAAATGGCAGCATATTATTGACGCCACCGATAGAATCAGTGGCGCAAATTTTTGGTGCGGCTTCGGGGCTACTAGTGAGAGATGATTGGGTCTACACTTGCATTGTGTCATACTGTAGCAAAAAAGGGGCAGTCCAAAAACCCATTGCTATTTTTCCAAAATGCCAAAGAAAACTGGTCTTTCCCAAAAAGAGGTCTTTTACCCTAATCAGAATTATCAAAATTGGAAATGTATTTTTTTTTCCTGTTTTGCAAATCCAATGCTCCTTTCAGGAATGAATATGGATACTAGGCTATGACTATATAATTTGGTAAAAATTTACATCCCTATCCTAACCTAACCCCCATATTTGCAAAGATATATCCTGAATTGACATATATAGGGGGGAGGCTAAAATTCATCAAGGAGGCACACTTGTGCCTCTATAAAGAGGCGACCCACCACAAAGTTAAGCGATTTCAGGTCCTAGAGGTTGCAGAGAGACGGCGGTAATCGCATTTTGTAGCCCAAGCTCAAACTAAGAAACTTGCAAAATTTCATCCTCCTCCGACTTTCTCTTCATGGGGTAAACTGGGCCGGAAGTTTGGACCCTCCCACCACAGCCCCCCTTTAACGTTGTCCGATTGGTCTGAAATTTAGAGGTTAAGCTTTCCTAGGGCCCAGGAGCTTATCCTCGAAATTTCAGCTCAATCCAATCACTCCTTCCCTGTTTTCAAAAAACCAAATATAGGCACTTAAAATTCATCATTATTTCTTTTTTTTTTCTTAGCCACGCCTACAGGCCACAGTTGGCAACGGATCCGGTTGAATGAGGACTCATTCGAAGCAGAATTCGACCTGTTAGGGCCTTTTGATATTTTCAGACCGAAAAAATTATCCCCCGAATTTACATTTAAGAAAAACCTTATTTTTTTTAAAATAATAAAGATAAACAGTTTAGACATGCTTTGTTATGAAAATATCTGCACGTAAATTTTCATAACAAAGCATGTCTAACCTGTTTATGTGTATTATTTGAAAAAAACTACGTTTTCTAAAGAGTTAAAGAGGCTGAGTTACAAGGTCGATCCTTAAAACGTACAGGGATTAGGAGGCACAGTTGGGGGGCTGTTAAAGAGGCTGAGTCACAAGTTCAAACCTTAAAACGTACAGGGATTAGGAGGCACCCTGTACGACGTGATTTGAGTATTCAGGAATTAAAAGCCTTAACACAAGAATGTTCAAGAGCGGGGGGTTTGGGGGCGGCAGCCCCCCAACTTCAACTCCTGACACAATCAGCTAACAGTTAGTCAAGCAATAATAAGTAATAAACTGTACAAAAACGTGCAGAAATTATTTGAAAAAAACTACGTTTTCTAAAGAGTTAAAGAGGCTGAGTTACAAGGTCGAACCTTAAAACGTACAGGGATTAGGAGGCACAGTTGGGGGGCTGCCGCCCCCAAACCCCCGCTTTTGCAGCCTTTAAATAAAAAAAAAATTTTTAAACTGAAAGTAAGGAGCGACATTAAATCTTAAAACGAACAGAAATTATTCCGTATATGAAAGAGGCTGTGCCCTCCTCAACGCCTCGCTCTTTACGCTAAAGTTTGACTTTCTCACAACTCTTTTTTTAAACAATAAAAACTTTAGCGTAAAGAGCGAGGCGTTGAGGAGGGCACAGCCTCTTTCATATACGGAATAATTTCTGTTTGTTTTAAGATTTAATGTCGCTCCTTACTTTCAGTTTAAATTTTTTTTTTATTTAAAGGCTGCGAAAGCAGGGGGTTTGGGGGGGGGCGGCAGCCCCCCAACTGTGCCTCCTAATCCCTGTACGTTTTAAGGTTCGACCTTGTAACTCAGCCTCTTTAACTCTTTAGAAAACGTAGTTTTTTTCAAATAATTTCCAAAAGAAATGATTGTTATATTTGTAATCAGCATAAAAAAAGGCATCAAATGGTATATTCACTTTATTTGAAACTCAATAATATGATTTGGTAAAAATTTAGGTAAATATTTACCAAATCATATTATTGAGTTAGGCTAGGAATAAAGTGAATACACAATTTGATGCCCTTTTTTATGCAGATTACAAATATAATAAGCATTTCTATCAGAAATGAATTTCAGCCCCCCCCCTATATATGCCAAGTCAGGGTTAGGTATAGCCTATATAGGGGGGGGGGGGCTGAAATTCATTTCCAATAGAAATGCTTATTATATTCGTAATCAGCATAAAAAAGGGCATCGAATGGTGCATTCACTTTATTCCTAATTCAATAATATGATTTGGTTGATATTTACCAAAATTTACCCACCACAGTTGTAACTGAGCTATTCCAACAACAACAAAAATACTGTAGCCTAGGCAACTTACAGCAATTAACCGAGGATTGGACAAGAATTCCAATTGCTACTGTGCTTCCACTTCACAAAGGAAAGATAAAAAGCAGGGGTATTATGTGAAAAGAGTAGGTTGAGAAGAATAAATTATTAGTTAGGCCTAACTGATTATGGATCTTCAGTTTTTGCTGGAAGCATGAAAAATTGAATAATGATAGTGAAGAAATATAAGCAGGGCTGCCAAGGCATATAAATTTCGCGATCAGAAACGCAATGTATTTTTTACAAAGTACTTTTCTATGCCTTAAACCTTTCAACTGAAGAAGATAAAATTTTAATCATTATGCTCTAAAGTAGGAAAATTTTGAAACATGTCTTCTAAAATACAGTCACTGGTCATTTTTATTTCTAATTTTTGAGAAGGTTGAGAAGGTTGCAAGTGGTGTTTTCCTTCCTCACCTGAAAATTGCAATGGGCGAGAAATTATTTAATAATTTATCTATAATGTCTGCTGAGTTAAATGCCATAATCATGGCATTAGAACACCTTAAGCAAAACCAACCTTTGATTGCACATTCGAATAATATTATCATCTATTCCGACCCTTTATCAAGCCTTGAGTTGCTGGCCTCAGCTCCTCAATATAAGTTGGACATTGACACTTATCATTGTCTAAGTATTATTGATAATCTTGCTTCAAGTGGCATAAAAACTTATTTTCAGTACATTCCTAGCCACTCTGGCATAAGTGGTAATCATCAAGTTGATGAAATAGCAAAAAATGCTATAAATATTGACCAGCCAAGTGGGAGACCAATCCCAATTAGAGATATTTACCGATGGAGGCTATCAGATATTAATTTTAATAAGATTAATCCTATCCTTTCCCCCTTTCCCAATAAGTATCTTTCTAAAATTTATCATAGAATTCGTTCTGGAACAAATGGACTAAATTTCCTTGCATTCTGATATAAGCTTTCTAATTCAAGTGGTTCAATTCCCCTGTCCCCTCTTTGCAGGCATTGTAATATGAATAATGAAACAATTGACCATTGCCTATTTGAATGTAATATGCTGACGTCTGCACAACATACCTTGCTTTGTAAACTGTTAAAATACTTCAAACACCACAAAATCCCACTATCAGCCAAGAGCCTAGCCAACTATTCCTGCACACAGAGCATAGAAATCGACATCTATCAACTTATATTTGAACTCCTAGAGTCGAAAGATCTGCTGAAAGATATCTGAATATATCTAATAAATATGAGGCAATCAAGCCAGTTGCTCTGTAGCCCACAGAGTGAAGCAAAAGGAAAAGGGCTAAATAGTTTTACTGAAAAGCCCGCCTGCTGTTAAATAGAAGAAGAAGAAGGAAAATTTTGAAACATGTCTTCTAAAATACAGTCACTGGTCATTTTTATTTATAATTTTTCTCATTAAAGTAGACCCGGAAGCAGCGCCGGTTTTCTCTTAGGTGGCTAACAGCTGATTTTTGAGAAAACGGCGGCGCACCACTGGCTGACGGCGATTTTTCTTATTAGGAAGGATATTTAAATCTGTTCAAAAAACCCGAGTGACATATCGTTCCAATCTGAATAAACAGACGAGTCTGTTAAAACCCTTTACAACTTCAAAGGCAAGCACTATACAATAACATACGTAAATTCGAGGAAAACGTGACACAAGCAACAGCCCTCATAAATCCATAGGATCACGCGTCTTTTTTCAAACTTTTAAATTTCTTGGTTTTCAACAAGTACCAGCGTTTAATTCCCCCTGTGTTTTTTGTTCGTGATACCTGTTGTTGTAAGCAATAAGGCCCAATAAGTACAGTATCATACTTTTCAACCGTAGTGCGTGTCACACTATTGGAGCAGCTTTTGTTCTTTGTGCACAGCAAAACAGAGAAGAGGATCAGATTAATTTCTTTTTGGGGAAGAGGAAGAAAATACAGACAAGTACATTCTGGAAACACCTTACAGCATTTAAACTAGAACCATTTTGGAGGACTCAACTAGGTCAAAATTTGAACAATTTAAGCTGCAATACATGTAACAATGTAAGCTGCAAGTTGATTGTGGTTTCTATCTCCATTGTAACAAACAGAGACGTCCAAAAAGGGGAGGACAGAAACCCAAACTGTTTGAGATTTGCTGAAATTTGGATAAAAAGTTAAAAATTACACTGGATCCAAGAAAAAAAAATAGCTATAGCGCAATCTCAGAAAATCCGAAAATTTGATCCGATTTCGATACCAATTCCAAGATCCGGTAAAGAAGGTTTAAAATTAAGTTATACAGTTTGTAAATTCTGCGAATGAAGTCTCGTGGTGATTTTTCTAGTTATTAAATTTAGTTAACGGCGAATCAAACTCTAAAATAATACCACAAATCTGAAAAAAGTCAAGGATTTGGTTAAAGTTGCACAAAATTATAATCTCGTTCTTCCATTCTTTCCGAAATTCAATTGAATTTTCTGGAACGGATATGGTAAAATGTAAATTTCGTTACCTTTAAATTTTCGTAGTTTCACCAAATTGGCCCAACTTCATTCAAGAAAAGTAAAACTTGTTTTTAACTAAAATAACATATTCGCTTACCGAATATACTGCTTTTGTATTGGTTCGATTTATTTTATTTTTTATCTTTTTCGCCAAAGTTGAATAGTGAGCAATAAAATAAGCAGAATATAACGTTAGGCTGCCAGAGTTCAAGAATATACTTCGCACTCATTGCTTCTTATAAATATTCTTAACTTAGAATCGTTGATCTTAGCAAAACTATTCATCTCCATTAAAAAAAATAACGATTGGAAGTATTTTTACACCAGTTTTTAGCATGCAAAATTCAAAACAAACTAAAGTTGTCGGGGCTTTTTTAGTACAATCATAGAATAAAGTATTTCAAATCATTTGTTAGCAGGCTATACGACATTATGAGGTCGTCTTATGAAGGAAAGAGAACTTTACGGGATAGCACACTTTTTAGTCTTCTAAATACGAAATACCTTGCTACTTTGTGACATACTGAGTCACTTGAAAGACAGAAACTATTGATGAAATGATGAAATTACATAATATTTATGAAATTTATGAAATTTTTGAAATTTTATGATATTTATGAAAATGATGAAATTACATAAATTACATAATGATGAAATTACATAATATAACAGAAATATTTGGAAGTGAATACACCATTCGATGCCCTTTTTTATGCTGATTATGAATATAATGAGAATTTCTATCGGAAATAAATTTCAGCCCCCCCCCCTATATATGCTATACCAAACCTAACCCTGAATTGGCATATATAGGGGGGGGGGGGCTGAAATTCATTTTTGATAGAAATGCTTATTATATTCGTAATCAGCATAAAAAAGGGCATCAAATTGTGTATTCACTTTAGTCCTAGCCGAACTCAATAATATGATTTGGTAGATATTTACCTAAATTTTTACCAAATCATATTATTGAGTTTCAAATAAAGTGAATATACCATTTGATGCCTTTTTTTTATTCTGATTACAAATATAACAATTATTTCTTTTGGAAATGAATTTTAGCCTCCCCCCTATATATGTCAATTCAGGATATATCTTTGCAAATATGGGGGTTAGGTTAGGTTAGGGAGGTAAATTTTTACCAAATTATATAGTCATAGTATCCATATTCATTCCTGAAAGGAGCATTGGATTTGCAAAACAGGAAAAAAAAAATACATTTCCAATTTTGATAATTCTAATTAGGGTAAAAGACCTCTTTTTGGGAAAGACCAGTTTTCTTTGGCATTTTGGAAAAATAGCAATGGGTTTTTGGACTGCCCCTTTTTTGCTACAGTATGACACAATGCAAGTATAGACCCAATCATCTCTCACTAGTAGCCCCGAAGCCGCACCAAAAATAGGTGGCACACCGCCAAAAAAACAGCGGTGTGACGCCGAGCTTGCATCAGCGTGCTGACGCGCTGACGCCACCGCTGATTCTATCGGCAGCGTCAATAATATGCTGCCATTTTTTTCTCTTTTTTTGATTATCGATATCGACCTCCGGGCTTCAACCGTCATCCCGGCTAATCTGTTTCTTAAAAATAAATACTGTCATCTTGGGCTCGCTATGTATATTGGTTCATAGGAAGCAGAAGAAGAAATTTTTCTTGAAACAAAAATTCAGACGAGCACAAGCACTAAAACAAGTATACAACAGCAACCTTATAAGAAAATCAAAATATATTTTCTTGTGATTATTATCGCTTCTAATCAGCAGTTGTACCAAACCTATCCTGCTCAAGTCATCCTCAGGGCTATACTGTGGTGTTTATCCTCCCCATAGTATAGTGCAGACGGTTTGATATAATCTATTTTCCCTTCTTTTTTTATTTTTATATTTGTGTTTAAAGCTTTTTCCAATAGGCAATGTTTAGAAGTCCTCCAAAAAAAAAAGTCCCCCCAGATCCCAAATAAAATTCCATAGTGAAAGATACCCATCCTGGCTGGTCAAGCACATTATCTGAAAGTTCTAATGATAGCTCCAATTCGGAGGATAGGATAATGATAACTGTAGGTCCTAATGCAACCATAAATGATGATAATGGGTTTCAAGAGGTCCTCTCTAGAAGTTCTAAAAAAAGGAAAAAAATCTCCCCAATTTAAAGCATTTCTCCTCTCCCTGCCCAAGATCTTCCCTCCAAAAACTTAGGAATTTACCTTAAAATTACTCCCACTACCCCCTTTGAAATAAAAATGATCACTGCAATAAGAGTTGCAATTTTTAAATTGCTTAAATCAATGTTCTCTCTTAACATTAACCGTGATGGATCTTTGCTAATAGCTGTAGAAGATCAGAAATCAGCAGATACAATAATTAACCTAAAATCCCTTCTGAATACCCCAATTATTGCATCTAATTGGAACCCAAAACAATCATCAACAAAAATTGTAGTTTATAATGTTCCCCCAGAGATATCTACTCAGGAGTTAAAAGAAGGCCTCTCAGATAGGGCCGGAAACACAATCCCAGTTGAGGATGTTACCCAACTTGGAAAACCTAACTCTAATGCCCTAAAAACCAGTAGATCCTTCTTATTCACACTGAAGGATAAAATTGATATCCCAGAAAAATTATTCCTATTTGGGCAAATCAAACCACACAAGGAATACAAACCTAAGCCTATTCAGTGTCAGAAGTGTTTCAAACTGGGACACACGGCAAACAAATGCAATGAAATTCTCCAAGAGTGTAGTAATTGTAAATCTTTCCATCCTAAAGAGCTGACAACTTGCAACAACACTCAGCCTACATGCATCAATTGCAAAGGCCCACATGAATCTACAAATAAATCATTACGCCCTGCATACAAGAAAAGAGCTCTAACACTCCAAATATCAACAGAAAAGGCCATCCCAAACCCTTTTGCAGCAATGGAAGAAAATGCTGCCCAACAATAACCAATAAAGCCTGTAATGAGACCAACAAAAACCCCCAAGTCATATGCCCCCAATGCATCAAGCACCCCTTAAAAAGCACCATCTTCTAAGCCCCCTAGCTCAAATCCCTATCAGAAGGAAACACCAAGCCAACAAGCGTCCATGTCCGGTGAGATGAGGTCAGCCTGGCCCCCCCTCCCAAGAAGAAACAAACCAGAAATACTACCAGGAATCAATCCCTTAGCCAACATACAGGATGCACAACCAAAAATGCAATCCCCAAATATATGCTTATTCATTCTAAACTGTAATGCAGTTAAGGCCATGAACATACATCAACTACAGAAAACAAAAATTATTGCAGAATTGTCAAAAATCTACATCCCATATGATATGCTCATTCAAGCAAAAAAAGATCTTGCTTTACTTTTAACAAAGCTGAACATTGATACACAGTCATATGAAGAATAAATCAACAACACAACATATATCAATACTCCAATGGAATGTAAGATCACTCACTGAAAATAAGCTAAATGAACTAATATCTTTTATGAACAATAATTCCATTAATATTGCTTGCCTCCAGGAAACTCATTTAACCCAAAATCAACAAATTAAGTCTCTAGGATATAATATCCTGAGAAAGGATAGATCTTCAGAGAGAAAAGGAGGTGGGGTAGCTTTATTAGTTAATAATAATATAAAATTTTGTGGCATCAATTTTCCAGATTTTGCAAATGATGTTGATGTTATTGGTATCAGTGTTTGGCTGAATAATTTAAAAACCTACATAATAAGCTTTTATAACCCTAATGGCCAAACTACAGATGCCAAGGATTTCTTTAATTATATAAATAATTCTAATATGTTAAAAAATATCATTATTTGTGGTGATTTCAATGCCCACTGCCTTTTTTGGGGGAATAAACCAGCAAATAAAGCTGGTAAATTCATTAAGCATATGACTTTAAATAATAATGAATTAGCTGTTGCTACCCCTCCAAACCTGAACACATATTTCAACCCCAAAAGTGGCAGATTCTCCACAATTGACCTACAAATTGTGTCATTAAATTTTTTGAACAAAATTTACATAAATAAAGTTGATAGTCTATGTACTGACCACTTTGCTATAGTTTGCTCTCTAAATGAACCTGCTGAAACTTTATCTCATACATCCAAATATATCAACACTAAAGCAGATTGGTCTATGTTCCAAAATAAGCTAAATGATGAAATTACAAGTTTCACCCAAAGTTCATGCATTTCTAACACAACAATTGACACACATGCTGAAGCCTTGACATCTTTACTAATAAATACAGCTAATCATGCTATCCCCAAGACAACACCTAAGAAAACATTCCCTAAACAAATTCCTAAAGCATGGTGGACAAATGAGTGCCTAAATAAATGGAGGATAAATAAGGCAGCTAGGACAGAATTCATAAGAAAACCATCACCTACTACATATTTAAAAAAATTACAAGCAAAATCTAATCTAAAAAGGACTATAATAGATGCTAAATATATATACTGGAATAATTTTGCAAATAATCTCTCCAGAGAAACACATGAGCCAATTATACATAAAGTCATAAGCCAAATCTATGGGAAAAAGACTTCCCCCAACCCATTCCTGTATGAGCTTATACATAATAATACCCATTAAGACAATGATAATGGAAAAGCTAACCTATTTGCAACTCTTTTTGTTAATAAGATAACATCAAATAATCAAAACAAACTTTCCATAATTCCCATGAACCCAAGTTACCAACCAAGCCCAGGATCCGAGTACATAACCAATCCATTTCCAATCCAGGAATTGAATAGTGCAATACCTTATATGAAGACCAGAACTAGAAACAGCTGTAACAGTATTCGCCGTGTATGGATAAAGAATCTCAAATCCTCATACAAGCAAGAGTTGCTAAATAGTTACAATCATTATTTTGCATCTTCTATGTTCCCCAATATATGGAAATGTTCGTCCCTCCTACCAATCCTAAAAAAAAATAAACCAAAAGATAACCCTGAGTCTTATAGGCCCATAATGATTACACCTGTGATGGGGAAAATAATGGAGAAAATGATTTATCACAGACTCCTCTGGTGTGTTGAAAAAAATAATATGATCCCACAAACTCAAACTGGATTCAGGAAATACCACTCCTCAACAGATGCTTTTATATCTCTCACACACTTAACACATGGATCTGTCTCAAAAAATAAAATCTTTGTGATATTATCTCGTTATTATGAATGGGTATAGAACTCTGCAAAACGACAAACTATTTTAAATTAACTTGTAAACAATGGAGCTACTCTTCTGGACGTCTTTTTTATTAAATAATTCATAGACGTACGAAGTTTCATTGTTTGTGTCGGTTCAGCCTCTTCACCCCAAAAGACAATAACCAAAGGCTTACCTCAGGGAGCAGTCCTCAGTTGCCTCCTATTTGCCCTATATCTCTGGGACATGAACCTATCCCACACAAATCTACAATATGCTGATGATCTGGTGCTATGGTCATCTGGCAACACCTTTCAGATAGCACAGTCAAATCTGCAAAAGTCACTTTTCCAGTTTGAAAAATTCTCTCAACATTCAGATTTACCCATTGCACCCACCAAGTCAAAAATAATCCAATTTCACCGGAAGCGAAACCATGTTAATGCAAAACTAATTCTAAATAAAACAACTATTCCAGAAGATAATAATACTAATTACCTAGGTCTCATGCTTGACCAAAAACTTAATTTCCACCTCCACATTTCAAACACAATAAAAAAATGCCATAGAAAAGCAAATATACTAAAAAGACTACTTTCCACACCCTGGGGTTGTAAGGAGAAAACCTTACTCCAGTTTTATAAATAACATATAAGACGCCATATTGACTATGGGCTCATCGTCTATGGTGCATGTGCAAAGACCCAGATGCAAAAAATTGAAACAACACAAAATGATATACTACGTCTCATATTTGGTCTTAAGAAACCCACAAGCACCAAGTTTCTGCTTATGGAGAGTGGATTAACAGCAATAAGGGAGAGACGTAGCTTTCTCTTGATAAAACATCTTACAAAAATTGAATCAAATAGCTCACACACATTACATAATTGGTTAAGAAATCCAGCCATGTATAGAGGTATTGCAGATGAGTATGCCAATATTCAAAAGAAGTTCCCTGTACCAGCAAAGTCTATTGCACCTACTTTCCCCGAATCCCCTCCATGGAATTGGTCATTTCCCATAGTAAATACTGAATTTTCAAAATGGAATAAAGATTTAACCCCCATTGCTTTTGTCCAGAAAAATTTGCAGAACTTAATGCAATTACCTATAAAAATCACTTCCAAATATTTGTTGATGGGTCAAAAATGAATGAAAAGGTAGCAAGTGGTGCTTTCCTTCCTCACCTGAAAATTGCAATGGGCGAGAGATTATTTAATAATTTATCTATAATGTCTGCTGAGTTAAATGTCATAATCATGGTATTAGAACACCTTAAGCAAAACCAACCTTCGATTGAAAATTCGAATAATATTATCATCTATTTCGACTCTTTATCAAGCCTTGAGTTGCTGGCCTCAGCTCCTCAATATAAGTTGGATATTGACACTTATCATTGTTTCAGTATTATTGATAATCTTGCTTCAAGTGGCATAAAAACTTACTTTCAGTACATTCCTAGCCACTCTGGCATAAGTGGTAATCATCAGGTTGATGAAATAGCAAAAAATGCTATAAATATTGACCAGCCAAATGGGAGACCAATCCCAATTAGAGATATTATCCGATGGAGGCTATCAGATATTAATTTTAATAAGATTAATCCTATCCTTTCCCCCTTTACCAATAAGTATCTTTCTAAAATTTATCATAGAATTCGTTCTGGAACAAATGGACTAAACTTCTTTGCATTCTCATATAAGTTTTCTAACTCAAGTGGTTCAATTCCCCTGTCCCCTCTTTGCAGGCATTGTAATATGAATAATGAAACAATTGACCATTGCCTATTTGAATGTAATATGCTGACGTCTGCACAACATACCTTGCTTTGTAAACTGTTAAAATACTTCAAACACCACAAAATACCACTATCAGTCAAGAGCCTAGCCAACTATACCTGCACACAGAGCATAGAAATCGACATCTATCAACTTATATTTGAACTCGTAGAGTCGAAAGATCTGCTGAAAGATATCTGAATATATCTAATAAATATGAGGCAATCAAGCCAGTAACTCTGTAGCCCACAGAGTGAAGCAAAAGGAAAAGGGCTAAATATTGTTACTGAAAAGCTCGCCTGCTGTAAAATAGAAGAAGAAGAAGAATTCTACCTTCCACTTTAAAATTCTGTTCATTTTTCTTTCTGATTTTTCGGATGAAAAAAGGTAGGTAAAAGAGCATTAGGCAATTCAGGATGTTGTCATAGGCAGCGCAATCGAGATGTCTAAGTAAAGAACAATGTTGGCACAACGTATTATTTTATTTTTTTTCCATAGCAGGGCAATTCAATTGAAGGAGTTGTTGTAGAAACTTCAAAAAGGGCTCATTCGATTGGAAATTGGAATAACTAGTGCCCTTTTTAATAGTCAAAAGTGATTGGAAGGCAGCTAACACCCCTTCCACGCCCACCCTTTCCCCAAACCCATCCAATCAAAATTTTAAGATAGCCATTTTGTTCAGAGTAACTGATTTCCAGAGAGAAAATATGTTTTTTGAGGAGGTTACTCCCCCACAACCCTTAGGGCAAGGGTTTTGTAGTTATGCCCTGGAGGTATATAAGAACAATGTAGGCACAATGTATTATTTATTATTTTTTCCTTTAGACCAGGGCATTTCATATCAAAGAAGTTGTCATAGAAACTTCAAAAAGGGCTCATTCAATTAGAGATTGGAGTGGCTTGTGCCCTTTTTAATAGTGAAAAATGATTGGAAGGCAACTAACACCCTTTCCATGCCCACCATTTCCCAAATTACATACAATAAAATTTTGAGATAGCCATTTTGTTTAACGTTGTTGAAAGTTCTGGAAATTAGGTCTTAGAGGATGACAACCACCCTCACAGCCCTTAGAGTAAGGGTTGTAATTTATGCCCTGGGGGCATATATGGTGTTTATAGAAAGCCTTGTCGTAGAAACTCAAAAAGGGATCATTAGTTTGGAAATCGAAAAGCCTAGTGCCCTTTTCAATAATTGAAAGTGATTGGAAGGCTTGACATTTTTATCGTAGAGATCAATGTGGGTATAATGTATTATTTTTTTGTTGTTGTTGTTGTTTAGACCAGGGCACTTTGTATCGAAGGAGTTGTCATAGGAACTTCGAAAAGGGCTCATTAAATTGAAAATAGAAAGGGCTGATGTCCTTTTTAATAGTCGAAAGTGATTGGAGGGAAACTAATCCCCCTCCCAAGCCAACCCTCCCATTTGCCTTTATGTTTAAAAAGTAAATGTTGCCTTATGATTAAATCAAAATGCACTGTGTTTATACTAATTCCCAATAAGGCATCTCAGCAGTATCCCATGAATGACTGAGGGTATTATGTTCAAACTTTCAGGGCTTCTTCTGCTCTTAAAATTTGACCAAATCGAAATAGCGTAAGTGTATCCAAGCTATCAAAGAAAGTAAACAAATTTGTTTGCGAATGTTATCAAGTTTTCCATTTCAGGTCAACTAGAGGAGGTATGAAACTAAATTAAACACTATTATTTGTGTCCAGATTTTTATAAGAGTCTATGTTGTTAAATTTTGCTGAAAATTGTTTTCCAGCATACAAATAGCAGGCCAAACTATAAATTCTTAAAAAACGGAAAGATTTAAAGTATGATTTTCTTTTTTCCTGAAAAGACTATGTCAATATAAAATGAACAGAAATTAATTAAAAAAACTATTTCCAAAAAATAAGTTTTTTCAAAGAAAAGTAAAGAACTCAATTAAAACAAAAATGATCAAAATTAAAGTCAAATAATCTACCAAGCGTGAAACTACCACAAATCATCATCGATAAATAAATGAAACCCAAAACAAACAGAAATTACAATAAATAACCAAGTCAAACTCAAAACGAGCAGAAATAAACATAACTAGGGCTCAAAACCCCTATGCGTTTACTGACAAAAATACAAATGAATATGCATTGTCAGTTTAATATACATATACACTGATATTTAGTAATCAAATGTTAAGATTATTTCATTTATTAAAGTTATAAAAGTAAAAACATTTATATTTTTTCAGTAAAGCACAAATTATGTTCTGGCCTTGGGAAGGTATAGGGGTTTTGAGCCCTACTCATGTTAATTTCTGCTCGTTTTGAGTTTGACTCAGTTATTGATTGTTATTTTTGTTTGTTTTGGGTTTCATTTATTTATTGATGCTGATTTGCGGTAGTTTCCTGCTTGGTAGATTATCTAGAGCTAGTATAGAAATATATCTATAGAGATGAATTACATTTTATTCACAGTTAGCAGAGTACACTGAAGTTGAAGTAGCCTTAAACTTTGACTTGAAACGTTATATATTGACCACTTCTTTCAGAAAAGAATTTTGGAGGGTTATTCCATGTTGATAAGAAAAGAGGGTAAAGGTGCAGTTTAATTCCTCCTGTAGTGTAGTGTGCAGGAGCCCTATCGTGAAGGTGCAGGTTTGTTCTCCTTTATAAAACAACTTATTTCAGCAGATACAAAGAAGAAGCCCATTTGCGGCATTCTGTGGGACCCCAAGGTCCAGTACTAGTATCAGATCCCGCGAGTGGCAGTTTACGCTCATCAAGTTCTGGCTGTACTGGCCACATGTGCCCCAGCTAAACGGCTTTTTACCACAACAGGACTGATAGTGACTGCAAAAAGATCAATGGCTCCAGGCAGAGTGAACAAACTCAATTTTGTTACATCAATTGTAACTGAAGTGATGTAACCGCTGATTTAAAATTGTTGGTGTTGTTAAGCCATGGTATCTGATTTGTATACAGTGTTTTTTCGATGTTGTTATTTGTTGTTTTTTTTTTCACTTCCTTTTCGTATGTATTGGACGAACAGGAGATGTTTGAACTTCAAACTTTGAAAGTTATACACACATTAGCCCAAATCATTAACAAGAAGGAAGTGATTAAACACGGGATTTTATAGGAACAATGAGATGTTAAACATAAACACAACATAGGTTTCCCTGGGTCTAGTGGCTAAAATTGAGAATTCTGCTTGGTGAACATCGAGAATTCGACGGTGAACAAAAACACTTTCTGCGCTGCCCAAAAAATTCTTGTTTTGTCATATTGTTCTTGTATGTTTTTAGCCAACCATTTAAAAATCCTTACTAAAATCGAGGTTGAACGTGCTTGGTGAAGTGGAATTTTTATTATTATTTTTAATTAGAAAAATCAACACGCCGTGGTGCGCCACCGGTCTAAAACCAGCGGCGCGCCGCCAAAAAAATTTCGGCGAGCCTGGCTGCGCGCCGCCGCCGATACTGAATCACACATTCGCCGCCGTCATTTAGGCGTGGCACGGCTTCGGGGACTACTCACTAGAGCCAGCCCAGTGGGAGTAATTTGTCATCATAAGTCCAATACATGGTCTCTGTTTTGATGAGCAAGTGAAATGAAAAAAAAAAATATATTTAATATTTGTGATTTATAGAATAAAAATTAAGAAATAAAAGTTAGATTTTTAGAATCATAAGACAATCAGCTTTCTATTAATATGTGAATAATACTGAAACAAGAAAAAGATATTTTACATCAAAATAGGATAATTGGTATTTCCAAAAAGAGGTCTTTCTAGGTAAGTCAATAAACTAATCTTTTTCAGTGAATGATATTAAATAATTTCAATAATAACCATGTTTTTGCATAGCTTGGATTTTTAGCTATTTATTGGCCTGTACAAACCTTTTCAACTCTAATTTGATAACAAGATATGAAGTTTTAAGTTTTACATAATTTTGCTCAATTGGATACTGGTCTTTTACATTTAACTCAGCAGACATTATAGATAGATTATTAAATAATCTCTCGCCCATTGCAATTTTCAGGTGAGGAAGGAATACACCACTTGCTACCTTCTCATTCATTTTTGACCCATCAACAAATATTTGGAAGTGATTTTTACCATTCGATTCATTTCATCTAAATGCTAAATGATGAAACTACAAGTTTCACCCAAAGTTCATGCATTTCTAACACAACAGTTGACACACATGCTGAAGCCTTGACATCTTTACTAATAAATACAGCTAATCATGCTATCCCCAGGACAACACCTAAGAAAACATTCCCTAAACAAATTCCTAAAGCATGGTGGACAAATGAGTGCCTAAATAAATGGAGGATAAAAAAGGCAGCTAGGACATAATTCATAAAAAAACCAACACCTAATACATATTTAAAAAAATTACAAGCAGAATCTAATCTAAAAAGGACTATAATAGATGCTAAATATAAATACTGGAATAATTTTGCAAATAATCTCTCCAGAGAAACGCATGAGCCAATTATACATAAAGTCATAAGCCACATATGTGGGAAAAAGACTTCCCCCAACCCACTCCTGTATGAGCTTATACATAACAATACCCATTATGAAAATGATAATGAAAAGGCCAACCTATTTGCAACTCTTTTTGTTAATAAGCTAACATCAAATAATCAAAGCAAACTGTCCACAATTCCTATGAACCCAAGGTACCAACCACGCCCAGGATCCTAGTACATAACTAATCCATTTTCAATCGAGGAATTGAATAATGCAATACATAATATTAGAACCAAAACTAGCAGCAGCAATGACAATATACACCCTACATGGATAAAGAATCTCACACGTTCATACAAACAAGAACTGCTAAATTGTTATAGTCACGCTTGAATATCTTCTAGGTTCCCCAATATATGGAAATGTTCGTCCCTCCTACCAATCCTAAAGAAAAATAAACCAAAAGATAACCCTGAGTCTTATTGGCCCTTAATGATTACACCTGTGATGGGGAAAATAATGGAGAAAATGATTTATCACAGACTCCTCTGGTTTGTTGAAAAAAATAATATGATCCCACACACTCAAACTGGATTCAGGAAATACTACTCCTCAGCAGATGCTTTCATTTCGCTAACAATTGCAATAAATGAATTTTTCTAAAAAAACAGAATCCTAGTGGCAGCTTTCCTAGATTTTGAAGGGGCATATGACAATGTGAACCACCAAATTCTTTTAAATAAACTTGCAAACCTTGGAGTACCTCCTAAGCTAGTATCTTTTATTAAATCCTTCATAGAAGTCCGAAGTTTCATTGTTTGTGTTGGTTCAGCCTCTTCACCCCAAAAGACAATATCCAAAGGCCTACCTCAGGGAGCAGTTCTCAGTTGCCTCCTATTTGCTCTATATCTCTGGGACATGAACCTATCCCACACGAATCTACAATATGCTGATGATCTGGTGCTATGGTCATCTGGCAACACCTTTCAGATAACACAGTTAAATCTGCAAAAGTCACTTTTCCATTTTGAAAAATTCTCCCAACATTCAGATTTACCCATTGCACCCACCAAGTCAAAAATAATCCAATTTCACCGGAAGCGAAACCATGTTAATGCAAAACTAACTCTAAATAAAACAACTATTCCAGAAGATAATCATATTAATTACCTATTTCTCATGCTTGACCAAAAACTTAATTTCTACCTCCATATTTCAAACACAATAAAAAAATGTTATAGAAAAGCAAATATACTAAAAAGACTTCTTTCCACACCCTGGGGTTGTAAGGAGAAAACCTTAATCCAGTTTTATAAATCACATATAAGACCCCATATTGACTATGGGCTCATCGTCTATGGTGCATGTGCAAAGACCCAGATGCAAAAAATTGAAACAACACAAAATGATATAATACGTCTCATATTTGGTTTTAGGAAACCCACAAGCACCAAGTTTCTGCTTATGGAAAGTGGATTAACAACAATAAGGGAGAGACGTAGCTTTCTCTTGATAAAACATCTTACAAAAATTGAATCAAATAGCTCACACACACTACATAATTGGTTAAGAAATCCAGCCGTGTATAGAGGTATTGCAGATGAGTATGCCAATATTCAAAAGAAGTTCCCTGTACCAGCAAAGTCTATTGCACCTACTTTCCCCCAATCTCCTCCATGGAATTGGTCATTTCCCATAATAAATACTGAATTTTCTTTTGTCCCATTGCTTTTGTCCAGAAAAAATTTGCAGAACTTAATACAATTACCTATAAAAACCACTTCCAAATATTTGTTGATGGTTCAAAAATGAATGAGAAGGCAGGAAGTGGTGTATTCTTTCCTCACCTGAAAATTGCAATGTACACGAGATTATTTAATAATTTATCGATAATGTCTGCTGAGTTGAATGCCATAATCATTGCATTAGAACACATTAAGAAAATCCAATCTTTGATTGAAAATTCGAGTTATATTATCATCTATTCCGACTCCTTATCAAGCCTTGAGTTGCTGGTCTCAGCTCCTCAATATAAGTTGGACATTGACACTTATCATTGTCTCAGTATTATTGATAATCTTGCTTCAAGTGGCATAAAAACTTACTTTCAGTACATTCCTAGCCACTCTGGCATAAGTGGTAATCATCAGGTTGATGAAATAGCAAAAAATGCTATAAATATTGACTAGCCAAGTGGGAGACCAATCCCAATTAGAGATATTTACCGATGGAAGCTATCAGATATTAATTTTAATAAGATTAATCCTATCCTTTCCCCCTTTCCCAATAAGTATCTTTCTAAAATTTATCATAGAATTCGTTCTGGAACAAATCGACTAAATTTCCTTGCATTCTCATATAAGCTTTCTAATTCAAGTGGTTCAATTCCCCTGTCCCCTCTTTGCAGGCATTGTAATATGAATAATGAAACAATTGACCATTGCCTATTTGAATGTAATATGCTGACGTCTGCACAACATACCTTGCTTTGTAAGCTGTTAAAATACTTCAAACACCACAAAATCCCACTATCAGCCAAGAGCCTAGCCAGCTATACCTGCACACAGAGCATAGAATTTGAAATCTATCATCTTATATTTGAACTCCTAGAGTCGAAAGATCTGCTGAAAGATATCTGAATATATCTAATAAATATGAGGCAATCAAGCCAGTAGCTCTGTAGCCCACAGAGTGAAGCAAAAGGAAAAGGGCTAAATAGTTTTACTGAAAAGCCCGCCTGCTGTTAAATAGAAGAAGAATCATAAAAGTGATTGAATATAAAAAAACATATTTTTTCACCTGAAAGCATGAAGCAACATTATAACTTAAAACAAATAGAAATTATTCCGTATATAAGGGGGACTGTCTTCTTCTCAATCCCTCGCTATTCACGCTAACGTTTCTTAGGACTGAAAAAAAAAACAACTTATTATAATTAAACGGCCCTTGTGTTTCAGGAGTCGTTCTTGAGTTATTGCGAAAAAGTCAAACTTTAGAGTAAAGATCAAGGCATTGAGGAGGAGGCATCCCCTCTTATACGGAAAAAATTCTGATTATTTCAAGCTTTAATTTTGCTTCTTACTTTCAGTTAAAGAAAACTTTTTTTAAAAATTAATTTCTGATTGTTTTTCAAATAATGACAGAAAATCTGTTTCTCCTCTCCATGGAAAATCCCCCCTCACGAAAAATTTCTCAATGTATGGCTCCTCCCGCGTAAAACCATCCCTGAGAAATTCCTCCGGACAATTTTATCCTTGCTAAAAATTACTCCCGGGGAATTTCCTCGGACAATTTTGCCAGTAAAATTCTCTTTAGTCTTCTTCCAGTTGAATTTGTGTTTTATTTAATCTTATTATTTAATTTCTGATCATTTTTAAATCATGTGAGAAATGCCCTTCTGTATAAGTATTTTCGGAGATACCCTTCTTTCCAATGAAACGGTTCTCCTGCAAAAAATTCCCCTATAGATAATTTGTACCGCAGAGAATTATTCCATGGAGAATTTTTCGGTGGGGAATTTCTCTGCCCACGGAAAAAATCCAGACAAAGACATCTGCGCTGAAAATTTCCCCTGGACAATTCCACTGCAACATTTCCACAGGTAAACTTGAGTAAAAAAAACATCCTCTAAGAAATCTAGTAGTCCCCCCGGGATAAAATTTCCCCTGGAAAGTTCCGTCCCGGAAACTGCCCTCCACACGAAAAATTCTTCCTGTGGAAAGTACCCATATGCAGAGAATCCCTCCCTCCCGAAAAACGCTTATGGACATCCCAATGAAAAAATCCTATATGTAAATAATGGGAAAATTCTATATCTTAGACTCCTTTCCCCAGTGGCTGAGGGGATGGGATCATTTTATCTTCAGAAGCATAGCTATTGGATCTTTCAACTATGCTGAACTAAAGGGTTATCTTAAAATTTGGATCAGATGACTTCGAGGAAAAAGAGGCCTGTGGGCTAGTTGCCCTCCTGTCTTTTTGATGACTTATAAAGGGCACTAGAACTTTAATATCCGCTCTAATGAGTCCTTTCCCAATCTTCTAAAACAATTGTATCGATACGATAGCCCCTTGAAAAAAAAACAAGAAAAAAACACGGACGCATATCCGTGATCATTCCTTTGGCAAGTAAATACAAAATCCAAGATATATGCAGATGGGAGCTTGGGACATCTTTAGTAGGGTTCTCTGATATGCTGAAACCTGATGCAATTTTCACTGAGGAAATTTTAATGAGGAAAATGACGGAAATGTTACCAGGATTGTACCTTTTGATGGGTAACATTAAACTTAAGGAATTTTACATATATGGAATCAGGATAAAAGCCAATTTTCCAAATGTATTTGTTGTTATCAATATTCCGTTTTTTGGAGTTTTGGTTATTATTTGGCAAAGTTGCTCCTTACTTACTGTTCGTTACCACAAACTGTTTGATAATCTTTATAGATGTATAAAAGCAGAATAATAACTTCAAAGTGAAACGTTTGTATTGCCGCGTGCCTCTTCAAATAAAATATCAAACTAAGCTGAAAGAAATCAAGAGGACTGTTGCCAGTGAAAGAATGCCCTTTAAAAAATTTTGAGGAATTTCGGGAGCCCAGGTCCTTCATCCTCCCCTTAAATACGCCTATACCTGCTTTCTTTTTAAGCCCTTATTCCCATTTTCTGGTTAGAACTCAATTTCGATAAACCTTTACAAAGAAGCTTACCACGCTATTACAAAAGTTAGCTTTCTTATCACACCGAAATCAACAAATCACAACAAAAACATAAGGGTTATTACAGATAGACAGGCGTTACGCCGATATTTTCGGCAGAACGCCGGCGCACCAACAAAACTTTCCCCCAGGCCAGTAGTGGTGGGCCTCTACGTCCAGAGTTTACAACCTGAGGCTCTAATGACTATAGCCTAAACCCAATTGTATATATCCTAAATCCCATTAGCATAGTAAAATATATACATAATTTGCATACTTCCACGAGAAAATAATTTACATGTAGCCATGAGGTTCTAGCAACCAGCTGTAGCAACCAGATCCAATATGAGGCTGGCTTTTCAGTGTATTTTATGCTAATAAGAAAGTAGAATTTAGAGAGAGACAGTTTGAATTTATCTTTTTCATCAAGTTTTTATTTGACATCTCAAAGGTGTCAGGAATAAACTGATGCACTGAGATCTCAAGTCGTTCGTTGACGCAAAAGCAGAGACACTACAAAAAGCTGCCACCATGAAGGTGCTGGAGCAGTGTACAAAAAATTCCTAAAATACATCAGCGAAACAAAATACATTCTAAAATATTACAAATTCTTCTTACGAAATACGAAATGCTTCTTACAAAACAAAAAAATAATTCTTAAAAACAAAAATACATCCTAAAAGATCACACATTCTTCGTAAAAGATACTTCTTACAAAGCAAAAAATTATTCTTATAAAACTAGATACATCCTCAGAAATGTTTTTAGTGCCATCTGGAACTTGCAGCTGCCGCTGCAGCCATGATGATTGCAGCTACCGCTGCAACCATGATGATATCAGAAGGCAATTATTTTTCACTTGGTAGTTTTTTTAAACGCGTTTTTCAACACTTGGTTACTATGGGCTGTGGTTCACTCTTTAATAGGTTGTAGCGATCGCTGTAACCATGATACCTTCTCGGGAAATGCTTTAAAAGAACCGGGTACCGATACCAATATTCCCGATACGTTACCTGCGATACCAATACGCCCGTTACCGATACGCGCGATATCGATACACCCGACACCACATGCAGCCCTTACCCAGGGACTATGGAGGGCCATATCATCAACAAAACCATTTATATTTGACCTTTGAACTATGTTAAAGAAAATGGCTATCTCAAAATTTTTATAGGACTACTTTGGGGGCCTTAAGGGACGGGGAAAATTTGCCCTTCAATCTTTTGGTCACTTAAAAAGGGCAATAGAAAATTTAATTTTCATTCGAATGAGCTACAAAACATCTCTCTATGATGTTCTGGTCATTCACTAGCCCTGGTGAAAAAAAATATAAAAAGGAGACACATCAGTGCTACCCTTATCAAAAGGTGATTTTCCTTGGTGTTCAAGGTGGGGGACTTTCATTATCCCACAAAAGGTTTTGGACCATGCTGATTCCAATAGTGCACTTTTTATTTCGATCTGATAACATTTTCAAGTGGTTTCAGGCTCTGTTTCGAAATCACCATAGATTTCTATTCGCAATTAACTTTTACTTTTAAGATTAACCAAAACAGTGGTTACCATTCCTGATTCAGTGTCAGATGTCGATTTTTCTTCACTAGGCTGTTTTTTTTTAAAAGGCGTTTTCCAACTTTTGATGACTATGGGTTGTGGTTCACTCTTTACTAGGTTGTAGCTACTTTACTAGGTCTTTACCGAAGTGGTGGAGCAATGCTTTGGAACCATTTCTGCACCATCAATCGAACATCATATTTATTGATTTGGGAGTGGTATCCCCTCAATACATCCTAGAAGGCCCTTAGGAGATTGACGCAGGATTCCAAGAAGACCCTGTTTCTAGGACATGCCCAGTTGCTTCACGACAGCCCTTTCAAGATTCCGACAACATGCCCTGGCAAGATTCCTGGGATTCCAGGTGTTTCAGTATTTTTTAAATGATTAAACGAAGTGTGGTCGGGATGATACACAATTACCAATAAGTTGAGCTCCTAGCCCATGTGGAATGCGGTTTCAGGTATTCTATTAGAGGAAACATAGATACTGACACACGCTTGCGCTTTAAATAGGTCAATAGGAAAATAGCATGATATTTTAAACACATCCCTGTCCCGTTCCCATAGGATTTCTACGACATGCCCTCTTACGTCACGACATCCCTGGCAGGCTTCCAAGTGCATGGCTCGTGACCAGATGGTGCAATTGTGTTTCAGTATTTGCATATGATTAATCTAACTTCTCAAGTGTGGTCGCTATAATACACAAGTAGCAACAATAGCAGATTATCATAGCATTTTCATGAGCCCAATAGGGGGTATACAAGTGGAGCTCCTTGTCCTTCGCACCTGTGCACTGCTGTTAAACACACGGATAGGGAAATAGCTTAGGATTTTAAACGCGAAAACAGGAAAATAGCATAGGATTTCCACAACTTGCCCTTTGACATCACGAGAGCCCTAGCAGACTTCCCATGACCCCCCAGCCATTCCAATATTTCCCATAGCAACCGCCATTTTCTCATAATTTGTAGCCATTTTTGTTATACAGCCTATTCTTTTCTGTAAGACACCCAGAATTCCCGTGACCAAGTGTAATATGGATGACGCAATTTTATGTAGCCTTGCGAAAGGACCCGTGGGGAATAAGTGCTTGCAATCTAACGACAGCACACCCTTAGGCAATGACGGTTCACATATCTTATGTAAGGATGGCGCACATCTTACGTAATGACAGTGCACACATCACTGTCACATAATACTTTTTTGACATTTCATTTTTCGTTGAAACGTTCAAGGCATTTTTTCTTTCTTTTAACTAAATGACGGCGTACACTTTATGCAAGGTCAGCAAACATTACGTAATGACGGTACATATGTTGTGTAATCGCAGAGTGCACATCCCTTTCACATAATACTTCTCTAACATTTTATTTTTCAGCGAAATGTACAATGCTTTTTATCTTTCTTTCAAAGCATTTTTTTTCTTTCTTTTTTTTCTTTAGTACTTTGTCCTCGCTGGAACTCAAAAGGTCAATTTCCTTTCAAGGGAATAGCACCCAAAGCAGCAGGAATAAACTGCTATTCTAGTATTCTGTATCGAGAACTACATTCTAAAAATAACCTATTTCGCGACACCTGAGATTTCTCCATTTTTCAAGCATGCTAGAACGGCGTGATTACTGCCAAAATTTGGCACGCACTCGGAAAAAATATATTTCCAGACACAATTGCTGTTAATGTATTTTAGTAATAAAGGGGAAAGGGATGCTTAAATTATGTAAACACCTAGGTATTAGAGACGCATCCTAAATAGTAAATCTTAAAAACAGAGACTTTGTAAATAAAAACAAATTTACGACAATATTAAAACAAAGAAAAAGCGGTTAAAAACACGACAAACAAAAAAATAAAATGTGAAAAAGCTTATGAAGAATGAAGTATGAGCAAAAAAACAACACTTTAAAGGAAAATGCATCTTAACAATCATTTTCAGACGGGTAAGATTGATATTAGAGAGAAATTTAAACTGAATTGAGGTGTTTCTGATGGATTTAATGAAAATATCTCGTTTCTTCCAGCTAAACTTTTCAATATTTCACACTATTGCAACAATATACGACTTCCCTCCCCCATACCTCCTGGCAATTATTTCCGGGGAATTTTTAACTAATGCTATGGTAGCACTTGAGGATTTTAAACAATTATTTACCATATTTTAACATTTGTTTCACATTTTTAATATTTTTTAGGGCTTGTGGCCCGAATTCTGAGTGTTTTAGGATATTATTTTAATATTTTTTTTTTATTTTCGTTATTTTCCTCGGGTTTAATAGATCCATGGTTTACAAAATTCAGACATGACAATGGAATGGGACTGCGATACCGTTTTCACACACATCTAGGGGACAATTTTGACTAAGGCTATGCTAGCACTTGTGGGTTTTAAACAATTAATTACCACATTTTAACATTTGTTTCATATTTTTTATATTTTCTAGGGCTTAGGGGACCAATGTTTTAAGAAATTTAAGATATACTTTTAATATTTTTCGTTATTTACCCGGGTTTAATAGATCCAAGACTTACAAAGTTCAAACGTGAGAGAGGAATGGCACTGCGATACCGTTTTCACACACATCTAGGGGCAATTTTGACTAAGGATATGCTGGAATTTAAGGATTTTAAACAATTATTTACCATATTTTAACATTTGTCTCATATTTTCAATACTTTCTAGGGATTATGGACCAAGTTACAAGAGTTTTTATGATACTATTTTAATATTTTTTTTTTATTTTCCTCGTCTTTAATAGATCCAAGGCTTTCAAAATTCAAACTTAAGAGCTGAATTGCACTGCGACATCGTTTTCACAAATATCGAGGGGCAATTTTAACAAAGGGTATGCTAGCACGTGAGGATTATAAACATTTATTTGCGATATTTTAACATTTGTTTCATATTTTTAATATTTTCTAGGGCTTAGGGGACCAACGTTTTGAGAGTTTATTAAGGTATTATTTTAATATTTTTCGTTATTTTCCTCGGGTTTAATAGATCCAGAGCTCACAAGATTCAGACACGACAGCGGAATTACACTGCAACAACGTTCCTCGGGTTTACAAACATCTAGGAGCAATTTTGACTATGTATATGCTAGCAATTGAGGGTTTTAAGTGTTTATTTTTCAATGACGCTTTCAATCTATAGAATTAAGTTTTTTCACAAGCCCAGCCTTTCATAGTAAGCATCAAAAGACACTCCGCCACCACACTTCCATCCACGTGTTATATCCCCTCATCATTCCCTAGGACATTCCCAACCCAACCTTTTCAGTCCAAAAATGAGCATGTGATTCTAATTTAAACACTTTCTTTATTTGATCAGCAATACTCAACATTTTATTGCTAAAACGTGCCAATCCATGCAATTCACGCCACAGTGGTATACAATTACTGCTCACCTTTATCAGCTCCAAGACATTTTTTCAGACATTACTTGTTAAAAAATTATACTTCAACTCATTGATTCAAGTTTTCGCAAGCCAAACCCTATCAAAATAACTTCCAAAACACTCCACACCACAGTGATATTACACACCTCCCCCTACATCATCCATATGGAACCACCCCTTATAACCCCCTAGGACATTTTCAACCTTTTCCCACCGAAAATAAACTCATGAATCTAAATTAAACACTACTTTTATTTGAAGTGGAACTCGGCATTTCATTGCTAGAGTGTGATAATCGAAGCAATTCAGGCCACAATACCGCACTATTACTGCTCTGTGGCACCCGCTGACTCAAAGATAACAAATTTTCTTTTGAAAGTAACAATTTTCTGTTAATGCTAACAAGTTTTCTGCTAGAAGTAGCAAGTTTTTCTTAATCCTAACAAAGTTTTTCTTGGAAGCAACAACTTTTACCTTAATACAAACAAAGTTTTACTTAATACTATTAAATTTCTCTTGGAAGTAACAGGTTTTTCTTAATATTAAGAAATTTTTCCAAGAGCAGCAAGTTTTTCCGTCAAAGATTACAAATTTCTTTTAGAAGTAGCAATTTTCTGTTTACGCTAACAAGTTTTCTCTTATAAGTAGCAGTTTTTCTTAACACTAACAAATTTTATCTTATAAGTAACAAGTTTTCCTAAACGCTATCAAAGTTTTTCTTAACCCTAACAATTTTTTTTCTTAAAAATAACAACTTTTTCCTTAATACTAACAAAGTTTTAGTTAGTACTCTCAAATTGCTCTTGGAAGTAACAGGATTTTTCTTAATAGTAAGAAACTTTTTCAAATAACAGCAAGTTTTCCATCAAAGATAACAAGTTTCTCTTAGATGCAACAATTATCTGTTTATGCTAACAAGTTTTCTGTTAAAAGTAGCAAGTTTTTCTTAACACTAACAAATTGTCTCTTAGAAGTAATAAGTTTTTTCCTTAATACTAACAAAGTTTTACTTAAAACTAACAAATTTATTTCTTAGAAGGAATAACTTTTCCTTAATACTAACTAAAGTCTTACTTAACACTATCAAATTTCTCTTGAAAGTAGCATATTTTTTCTTGTTGGTAAGAAATTTTTCTAATAGCAGCAAGTTTTCCCTCAAAGATAACAAATTTCTCTTAGAAGTAGCATTTTTTTCTGCTAACAAGTTTTCTGTTAGAAATATTAATTTGCCTTAACACTAACAAATGTTTTCTTAGAAGTAACAAGTTTTTTCCTTAATACTACCAAAGTTTTACTTTATACTAACAAATTTTTTCTCAGAAACAACACCTTTTTCCTACATACTAACAAATTTTTACTTAAGGCTATCAAATTTCTCTAGGAAGAAACAGGTTTTTCATAATAGTAAGAAATTTTTTCTAATAGCAGCAATTTTTCAGTCAAAGATAACAAATTCCACTTAAAAGTAATGATTTTCTAGTTACGCTAATAAGTTCTCTGTTAGAAGTAGCAAGTGTTTCTTAAAATAACCAAATTTTTCCTAAAGGTAACATCTTTTTCCTTAATACTAAAAAACTTTTTCTTAATACTAAGCAATTTTTTGTTAGAAGTATCAACTTTTTCTTCAATAATAACAAAAGTTTACTTTATACTATCAAATTTCTCTTAGAAGTAATAGGTTTTCTAAATAGTAAAAACATTTCTAATATAAGCAAGTTTTTGTCAAGATAACAAATTTCTCTTAGAAATAACAATTTTCTGTTTACACTAACAAGTTCTCTGGTAGAAGTAGCAAGTTTTTCTTAGCACAAAAATTTTTTTTTAGAAATAACAAGTTTTTTCTTAATACTAACTCAGTTTTACTTATTGCTAAAAAACAGTTTTTTTAGAAATAACAACTTTTTCATTATTGCTAACAAAGTTTTACTTAATACTATCAAATTTCTCTTGGAAATAACAGATTTTTCTTAATAGTAAAAATTTTTTCTAATTGCCGCTAGTTTTCCGTCAAGGATAAAAATTTCTCTTAGAAATAACAATTTTTTGTCTACTCTAACAAGTTTTCTGTTAGAGAACTTGTTAACTACGTTAAGTTAACTACGTTTAAGTTAGGTTCATTTATTTGAGGTTAGCATGAGTGGTCGTGTTAACCTAAGTTAAATGAATCTAACTTAAACGTAGTTAACTAAGAAAAAATATGTTAGCATTAAGTGAAACTTTGTTAGTATTAAGGAAAAAGCTGTTACTTCTAAGAATAAATTTGTTGTGTTAAGAAAAACGTGCTACTTCTAAAACAAAACTTGTTATCACAAACAGAAAATAATTACTTCTAAGATAAATTTATTGTCTTGTCAGAGGGTGCCAAAGAGCAGTAATAGTGTGGCATTGTGGCAAAAATTGCTTGGATCATCACATTCTAGCAATTAAATGCCGAGTTGAACTTCAAGTAAAAACGGTGTTTAATTTGGATTCATGAGTTTATTTCCGGTGGTAAAAGGTTGAAAATGTCCCGGGGGATGATGAGAGGTGGGGCCACATGGATGACAGAGGGAGAGGTGTATAATGCCACGGTGGTGTGGAGTGTTTTGAAAGTAATTATGATAAGCTTTGCTTGCTAAAACTTGAGCCAATGGGCTGAAGTATAATTTTAAAGAAGAAATGTAAGAAAAATGTCTTGGGGGTGATGGGCCAATATCAGAAGGTGACACTGAGTAGTAATAGTGTAGCATTGTGGCGTGAATTGCTTGGAGTATCATATTCTAGTAATGAAAGTCCGTTTTCCTCTGCTCAGGGAAATACAGTGTTTAATTTAGATTCATGAGCTTATTTTCATTGAGAAAAGGTTGAAAATGCCCTAGGGGTTGATGAAGGGTGGTGCCAAGTAGATGATGGAGTGGGATGTGTGTAATGCCACGGCAGTCTGGAGTGTTTTGGAGGTTTTTATAATAGGGTTTGGTTCACGAAAATGAGAATCACTGGATTGAAGTATAACATTTAATGTCTGATTTTTAACATTTAATGTCCGAAAAAATGTCTTGGAGGTGATAAAGGTGGTATCACAGAGCAGTAATTGTTTGCCACTGTGGCGTGAATTGCGTGGATTGGCACGTTCTAGCAATAAGATGTCGAGTACCGCTTATCAAATAAAGAAAGTGTTGAAATTAGAATCAGAAGATTATTTTCGGAATAAAAAGATTGGAAATATCCTAGGGGATGATGAGGGGATTTGACACGTGGATGGTAGTGTAGCGGAGAGGTGTCTTTGGGTGGTTATTATGAAAGTCTAGGCTTTTAAATAACTTGAATCAATAGTTTGAAAGCATAATCAAAAATAATCGCTTAAAACCCTCAATTGCTAGCATATCCATAGTCAAAATTGCCCCTTGATGTGTGGGAAAATGGTGTCGCAGTGCTCTTCCACTCTCGTGTTTGAATTTTGCGAGCTCTGGATCTATCAAACCCGAGGAAAATAACAAAAATATTAGAACAATGTAACACAAATTCTCAGACCTTGGGCCTTAAGCCCTAGAAAATATTAAAAATATGAAACAAATGTTAAAATATGGTAAATAATTGTTTAAAAGTCTCAAGTGCTAGCATAGCTATAGTCAAATTTGCCCCAGATATGATTTGTAGGAGTGTGAGTTGGAGGGAAGTCGTATATTGTCACAATGGTGTGAAATATTCATAAGCTTAGCTCAAAGAAACGAGATATTTTCATTAAAATCCCTCAGAAATACCACAGTATGGTTTAAATTTATCTCTAATATCAATCTTGCTTGTCTGGAAGTGATTGCTAAAATTTATTTTTCTTTAATGAATGGTATTTTTGGCTTATACTTTATTTTCATAAGCTTTTTCACGTTTTGTTTTTTGTTTGTCGTGTTTTTTTAACTGCTTGTTCTTTGTTTCAATATTATTGTGAATTATTTTTATATACAAAGTCTGTGTTTTTAAGATTTATTGTTTAGGATGCATCTCCAATACCTAGGTGTTTACATAATTTAAGCATTCATTTCCCCTTTATTACTAAAAACACATTTGGAGCAATTGTGTCTGGAAATATATATTCTCCGAGTGCGAGGCAAATTTCAAATGTGCGTCGTCATTAGGCAACATGTGCTAACCTTACACAGAGTATGCGCCTTATTAAGTTAAAAAAAGAAAAATGTCTTGAACGTTTCGACGAAAAAGGAAAATAAAAAAGTGTTATGTGACAGTGATGTGTGTATTGTCGCTACGTAAGGTGTGCACCGTCCTTACATAAGATGTGCACCGTCCTTACACAAAATATATGAACCGTCATTGCGTAAGGTGTTTGATGTCGTTAAGTTACAAGAGGGGATTCCCGCTGGTCCTGTAGCAAGGTTACATAAAATTGCCTCATCAATATTACACGTGGTCAAGGGAGTCCTTGGTGTCTTCCAGAAAAGAATAGACTCTATAACAAAAATTACTAAGAATCTTGACAAAATGGTGGTTGCTAGGGGAAATATTGGAACGGTTGAGGGTGTCATGGGAAGTCTGCCAGGGCTGTCGTGATGCCATAGGGTATATTGTTGAAATCTTATGATATTTTTCTACGCGTGCCTTTAAAATTCTAAGTTATTTCCCTATCTGTGCGTTTAAAAGCAGTAAAGGGTGTGTCATGGAAATCTTTCCAGCTAAAAACAGGTGAGCGCATTGCCCAGATGTGAGGGACTAGGAGCTCCACTTGTACATCTCCTATTGGGCTCATGGAAATGTCATGTTGATCCGCTATTATCGCTACTTGTGTATTATAGTGACCACACTTGAGAATTTAGATCAATCATATACAAATACTGAAACACAATTGCGTTATCTGGTCACAGAGCATGCGCTAGGAACCCTGCCAGGGGTGTCATAACGTAAGAGGGCAAGTCATAGAAATCCTATGGGAAAAGTGATAGTGATGCGTTTAAAATCCGATGATTTCCTCCTATGGATCTATTTAAAGCACGAGGGTGTGTCGATAGCTGTGTTCCCTTTATTAGAACACCCGGAGCCGTATTGCACATGGGCTAGAAGCTGCACTTATTGGCACTTGTCTATTATCCCGACCAAACTCCGATTAATTATATAAAAAATACTGAAACACTTGGAATCCCGGGAATCTTTTCAGGGCATGTTGTCGGAATCTTGCAAGGGCTCTTGTGACTTAACAAGGAATGTCGCAGAAACAGGGCTTTCTCGGAATCCTATGTTAATCTGCTATGGGTCTTCTCGGATGTATTGAAGAGATATTACTTTTGGGAATACTTTCAAAATGGCTTGTTGAAATAGGAATTAAAAAAAAGAGTAAGAAAAAAGCATTCTCCTTAAAAACAGTCTCGAGATACACTGCTTCTGCTTAAAACCCTTTTTGTTCTCAATTTCCCTTTGACAAATCAATGTTAATATTGTTTAATTTTAATTTTGTTGCATTAGTTGTTGAGTGATCCTCAGGTCATTAATTTCTTATTTTGGCAGTGTATTTGCTATCTTCCCTTTATCCGGGTCCCTTATTTTTGCAGGTGGACTATAACTAAATATATGAATACTGCCTATTATTTTTGGAAAGAAGAATTTGACTCTGTCTGTCACCAAAGGATTGGCACATAAATACATTCCATTCAATTCCATTCAAGAAAAATTTCCATTCAGTGAAACTTGTGGCCAGGATTATCAGAGTCAACGCTATAGCGTTGCCTATAGTAAAGGCCTTACGGCTCCAATGTTTTATTATTATTAATTTAAAAAAACTTTTATTAATTTAAAAAATGAGCAAAAAAGTAGTAAAGCATTAATAGATACGAGTAGTTATTGCGTAATTTGACTTACACAAGCCCGAGGCATGAATATGTATGTAGTTTAACCGGTACATTGGGTTACCACGGGCCAGGCACCTATTACTATAAACGATACCTGCCTTAGCAGACGGGTTTTCTAATGTGACACTCATTTTTTTGTGTGTCAGTCGGTTAGGGAGAGCTGGCGGTTAGCCCATATGATGACTTGATTAGTCGGTTTTATAAAAAACTTCGCAAGCTATAATGTACTCAAGCAAAAAACCCTATAAATGTCCGTACACTGCATTCCAATTTTCATTATGTTTTAACACATTGGTTATAGTACACTACATATTATTAACTTTGAAAACAATGGATTCGTCAATTTTCAATGTGAGTACACTTTTCATTCTTTTATTTCCCAAAAGAAAAAATTAAAAAAAAAGTTTTACTAGTAAATTAAAATTCCAGAGGGACTTAGCCCCCCTCCTCTCCAACAAAACAAGAGCTTAAGAATATGATGATTATATTTGATAGAAATGGCAAAGCACACTTTTTTTAATTATGTAAATAAAATATCTCCAACATAGGTATGCTTCCAAGTTTCAATTGTTTTGAAAAACAGTTCTTTAACATTCAGAAACAAGCTT